>NW_002987010.1:181156-188274 GCF_000006295.1 Pediculus humanus corporis
ATCCATAATAATAATAATAATAATAATAATAATAATAATAATAAAAACTTGTAATTAAATTCTTTCAAGCGATTACACAACAAAAAAAAAGAAAAACTTTGCCAAAATTATTTTTAATTAATATAAATTTCGTGAATGGAGAGAAAGAGAGAGAAAAAAAAGACACGATATTAAAAAAGGAATCCATCGATTTTGTCACTCGACATTATTAAATCGATAATAATAATAATACTAATAATAATAATAAAACACGAGTTCAATTACTTACTTAACGACAGAAGTAATTTGGTACGTGTAAAAAAACCCCCTTTGAGAGAGAGAGAGAGTTTTTAATAACGTAATGAACATCAAATTATTTATTTATTTATTGACAAATAATAATAATAATAAATTACCTAATTTGAATTTATTTTATATTTGCGTGCGACTGAACAAAAAAAGTAGCAGAGTTGAGGAGGTTAAGCGAAGGGGAGAGAAAGGGAGAGAGAGACAGAGAGAGAGGGGGAAGGGGTTCAAATGGAGCCTTATTAATAAAATTTACATTTAAATTATTAAAAAAAAACAAAACAAAAAATGCTCAAGTTAAACGAACCGAAAGAAGGAAAAACAAAAAATTTCATGAAAAAAAAAAAAAAAATTAAATTTTCGAGCAAATCTCACGAGAGTAACAAAAAAAAATTAATTCTTTCACTATTTAAATAATAATAATGATGATTATTACGTTAACGAAATAGAATACGAAAGAAAATTTTGAAAAAAAAAAAAAAAAAAATTCTGACAGATTTTTCGTTGTAGTACAATTTTAATTTCATTTTCATTGTTGTACCTTTAAAAAAAAAAAAAAAGCCTCAATGTCGTTCGTACCTATTTGAGCGTGAAAATTATTTGAATTAAACATGCAAATAGAATTTTAACAGTTTCCGGTTTAGAGAAAAAAAGAGAAAAAAATACAAGATCGCATGTTAAAATTTTTGAAGGAGCTCAACACGAAAATAATTGACTGCGAAAAAAAAGAGAGCAAATTTTTAACGTAATTAATTTAAAAAAAAAAAAAAAAATGAAAATGTTTCACACAACGATATGTAAAAATTAAAATACGTTTGTACAAATGCGACAACAAACAAACAAACAAACAATCGTTTGATATTTTTTTTTTTTTGAAAATTTACCTCGAAAAATCAATTTTCCCCATTTCGTGTCTGTGATTAAATTAAATTAAATTTTTTTTTTGTTTTGTTTTGTTTGTTTGTTTGTTCTTATATATATATATATATATATATATATATATAATTTTTTTTTTCATTTGTCAAATTATTAAAGTAATGAATGAATGAATGAATGAATGAATAATAAAATGAAAATGTTTAATGATCCACAATTGAAAATCTACCTGTTATATTCGGTTCGTTCTTTATTTTTGTAAGTAATGAACAAGCACTTAAAACTATCACAAAACTAATATTAATAAACAAGAACTTATTACAGCTAGACTAAAAATCAAATGAACCAACGCCAAGCTGTGTAGCTTCCCTATATTACTTTGGTCTTTCGCCAGTCAACTGTTTCGAACGTTTAACAATGGAAACGAGCAAACACTTGCAACTAAAATAAAAGAAATAGTTTCTAGAAGCTTCGCTTCTAAAGAAGAACAATTTGAGTTCGTCGCCAGTCTTTTGTTTATAAAAATTTGAAAATGTGAATATTGAGTACGGGATCATAACACCTCCCCCCTTAAGACGGAAAACAATTATTTTGAAAAAAGAATTTGTTTTCTCCTCTTGTTCGGATTTGACAGTTTCCTATGTCGGGTTCTGAATGGTTCCGTCCAGGTTGAGACTCCTTGAGTAGTAGTAGGTGCTATGTCTTCTGTATGGTAGACTGTTGTATCTCTTCACATTGGCTTCTTATCAGGAACATAATTTTAAGCTTTATAGCTGCAAGTAGTAGAACCTTTCCTAGGCAATACTCGTTAGTGAACAATGTTTCATAAAGAGTAAAGATAAAAGAATAAAATCATGAGACATGAATTCGAAACAAAATTGACATAAGTTCTGAAAAATACAAGAATTTTATATAGGGTACATAGAAAAGAATAAATGGATTAATAATAAAATAAATGATGATTAGCTATATGGGAAAATAAAAGGATTAAATTATTATTATTTTGGATTTCTCTCTCTTTAGATCAACTACTCAGAACACGGTTTTGTGATAAGTAACTTCCTTGTTACGGGTTTTTAATAAAACGTTTTTGCCAGATTTTTTCTTGACCTCGTATGGACCCTTAAATTTAGGACTAAGTTTTTCATTGACTCTTATTTTATTTTTAATTGGATTTGTTCTTGCTAATTTTTGACTGGTTTGAATCTTCTCTTTTTCATTAGACGATAGATGAACTTTACTTAGTAAAAATAGCTTTACCTCAGGAATAGCCTTTTCGTGAAAATCGGTTGACATAAGAATGGATGCTTTCTTCCTAGATTTCTTGGTACTGGAATTCCATTTCCGCTTTTTAGTATGCTTCCCAAAATTATGCTTGTGAATTTTTTTAGTAGCTCCTATATTTTTATTTGAAATTTTTGTTTTCTTTTGAATTTTAGCCTTAGGATTATTTTTAAGGTTTGAATTCTGTATGGATGATCTTTCTTTTCCTTTTGTTTTCACTTCTTTTACTTTTAGACCTTTTTTCTTATTTTTATTTTTAGGAAGTAATGGTGCTTCTTTAGCCTTTTTCTTAGATAAATTTGTAGAGGGTGCTTCTTTAGCCTTTTTCTTAGATAAATTTGTAGAGGGTGCTTTTTCCTCTTGAGCAGGAATTGATCCTGGTAAAGAATCTGTTTTCTCTTCAACTTCAAGTTTGGATTCTGGTAAAGGATCTGTTTTCTCTTTAACTTCAAGTTTGGATTCTGTAACTTCTAAAATTTTAAGTTTTTCCTTCAATTTTATTGTGTTATCTTCATAGTGGATACATGCTGATTCTTGTCTGCTATTAGTCAATTCTTCTATTAGTTGACTATGGGGTTTCTTGTCTTGGTATAATTCTATTAGTTTTGTTTTTACATCATCCCAATTATCAAAATCGTACAAAGAAATTCGAATCCTGGCTTTACCAGTGATTCTGGAGTAGATGAATCTAAAGAGTGGATACTTATTCTCTTCAGAGGACAATTTAATAGCATTATCACAATCAGAGATAAATGCATCAATTTGGTTCCTTTCTCCGGAAAAGAAATTAGGAACTAGACTACACAAGAAATTAAGGGACATTTGGGATGGGTTGAAAACAGGTTGATCAAGTTTAGGCATTGTTCACGAAATGAGTTACCTATTTCTACTTACTTACAATATAAAGAAATTCTGATAAAGAGTTAAAACCCACCAACATGAAACGAATTACTTAATAATTCTCCGGTTTCTTGTCGTTCAGAATGATCCTTCATCGACTGCGCCAAAATTTTAATATGTTATATTCGGTTCGTTCTTTATTTTTGTAAGTAATGAACAAGCACTTAAAACTATCACAAAACTAATATTAATAAACAAGAACTTATTACAGCTAGACTAAAAATCAAATGAACCAACGCCAAGCTGTGTAGCTTCCCTATATTACTTTGGTCTTTCGCCAGTCAACTGTTTCGAACGTTTAACAATGGAAACGAGCAAACACTTGCAACTAAAATAAAAGAAATAGTTTCTAGAAGCTTCGCTTCTAAAGAAAAACAATTTGAGTTCGTTGCCAGCCTTTTGTTTATAAAAATTTGAAAATGTGAATATTGAGTACGGGATCATAACAATATATATAATTTTTTTTTTCATTTGTCAAATTATTAAAGTAATGAATGAATGAATGAATGAATGAATGAATGAATGAATAATAAAATGAAAATGTTTAATGATCCACAATTGAAAATCTACTTAAGATTATATTCAAATAGATTTTATTATTATTATTATTTTCAAATTAAAAAATATATGAAGCAAAATCAAATTAAAAAAAAAAAAAAAAAAAAAAAAAGAAAAGTGGTTTATTGTGTGATGAATGTTATACAAAACAATGGAAACGAATAAAATAAATAAAAATATCAATTCTAATTGTTATGTTCATTATCGAGTAAGTTTGCCATGTTTTCATTTTCTAAATTAAATGACAAATTTTATTTGTTTTTTAAATTAAATTTCAAATATTTTCTGCATAATTACAATGTTATCAAAAAAACAAATAGTGTTTGCTACAAATCAATTATTATTCGAATAATAAAACAATTGTTAATCAGTATATATTACTCACTATGATAGGTTTTTTTTTAAAATGTCGAATGTATCAATTCGAATTGTTTCTAATAATAGCTGAAAATTATTTTAGGCATTGATTCTTACACTTGTTTCAAATAATAATGATTAAAAACAATCAATCAAACAGATGATACTTTAATCAAACAAAATCCTTTCAAAGAGTTTTAATTTGTATGTTTTCTTCCTGTTAATTATTAAACAGAAGTTAAACATTCACCTTGTTCGAATTATACAAGCTGTTGCTTTAATGCCTTAAAAAAAATTAAATGCAGAGGAAAATTGATACTATAAAGGAATTAAAAGTCAATTGTAATCTAATGGAGATTGAAGTAAAAAAAAAAATCTCATTCAAAACTACTTTAACAAATGGCACTAGCTAAATTTCAAATAAAAAAGAGTAAAAAAAAAAAAAAGCAACAACAAAATTCATTGATTTTAATTTATTCAGATGGGAATTAAATTGAAGGTCTATTATGTAAATCTGAGAGAGTTATGTATATTTTTGTAATCAAACAAGACCATTAAAAAAAAAATTTTTATTTTTTTTCTCTCTCTCGATTAAAATGTTGTTTATTTAATTCAAATTTTTTTTTGTAATAACAGCATAAATATTAAGTAATGAAGGTTTTATTACATTTTGTTAGTGGTATTAATTTGAATTATATCTGATTAGTTTAAATTTTAAATATTAAATAAAAATATTTACCTGATTGTGATTCCTTTGCATTTCTCAGTAAAAAAAATATTATATTGAAATTTCATTGATTTACAATGAAATAAGTAAATGAGTAATAATGAGTTCAGCATGAAATTCATGCTGACTATATTTATTGAATTATCTAAACGGCTAAAACCTCAAGGATAAAAATTTGAAATATCATTATTGTATCATTTTTTTTTTAAAAACGAAATAATTAAAAAACGGATTACAATAAAAAAGCTTTTTCTTTTTTTTTTCTATATAGACAACAGTTAATTCACCGCTAACGATCGAATATGATGCCTTAAATGAAATAAAATAAATTTATTATTTCTTCCTAACGATTATTTGATCCAAACTAATTTATCGATGATTTGAAAAAGTATATTTTTTAATTCCAAATCCGTTAATTAAATTACTATTAAATCGACTAACAAAAGAGCAACACAATTAGAAATTCCGGAACAATTCAAAACCACCGTATTCCATATGTGATGTGAAAATAAACTCCAAAGGGAACGCGTAAACAATGGTGCCAACATAAAATTTATAAATGCTAAACATGGCCACCTTATGGAAATATTTGTCCAACCGTTTTTTCAAAAAACTTTTTAACGTATAAATCACAATAATTGAACATTTTATAATTACGACTAAATAAAAATCTTGTCATGTTTTTAAAAATATAAAAAAAATTATTTTATTTCTAAACTTTTCTATTAATACACATTTTTATATAAAAAAAAATTTAAACTTCATTTTTCAATTTGCGTACTTAATTATATTTCTACGTTGAACAATGTTTGTGAATATAAATTTAAAAAAATCATTTATTCAGCTCGTAAGCTAAGTAATCCGTTTACTAAATCAACTTCTTTTGTTAAAAATAGTTAATAAAAAATCCGACAGATGGCACGCTCGTCAAAAAATTTTATTTTATTTGAATTTTATATGTAATGTGAATTTACATTATATTTCGTATATAAACAAAAATTTTTTAAAATTATTTTTTCCTATCAACAAATAAACATTATTTAAATTTAATTTATTTTAATTAAAAGTTGCAAACTAATTATTTTTTAATAAAATAAATTATTTTATTCATTACCCCTTAAATTATTTACAATTTTATATTTTTTTACGACAATCCATGAAAATATATGATATTAAATTAATTAAATATAAAATTAACAATCTGTCGGGTTTTTTTTTTGAGTTGATGAAACATTTTTAAAAATATAACATAATTAATATTTTTCGAATATTTTCCTAAATATTTTATTCACGATTTTCACAAAAAAAAAAAAATCTCAACTACAAAAATTTATTTAAAAAAAAAAAAAAAAACAGCTTCGGGTTTTAATTTCGTTCGACATATTTAGTTGATCACATTGACGTCAATATTTATTATCGATTGTATATTATTTGATTGATGTTACAAGTAACATTTTATTTAACAATGAATCATTTTATAAATTTAGGGCTTTTAATTTTTTAAATCAGGTTTAAAATAACCGTAATGAAATTTCACAACCTTGCCAAAAAAAAAAAAATTGAAATTTTGGGGGGAATTGTTACAATTTTTTTTTTTTTTTTTTGATTGTTTTTCCAGTCGAACGTATTAAGAATTCGAAATTAAATTAAAATTTAAAAAAAAAAAATTTCGAAATAATAGAAATATTCCAAAATTGAAAGAAATTATTATCCGGAATAAGATGGAAAAAAAAAAGTATTTACAAAAATCAATGAGATCCAGATGAAGATAGGCAAACATAAAAAAAAATAATAAAAAAAAGGGGGCGGAGCCTCCCCATTTTGATAAAGGGAGGAGCTTAAATCCCTTCCTACGTAAAGGATACGTGATTTTATTTAAATTTATTATTTCACAACAAATAAACAACGTATAAATATTGTTTTTTGCATAAGCTGAACAAATGAAATGCAATTATGTAAGGTAAAAAATTTTTTTCTCTTCTCTTTCCTTCCTTTTTTCTCTTTCTTTCTCTCTTTCTTTCTTTCTTTTTAAAAAAAAAAAAATTTTTTTTGTTTTTTTTTCCATTATAAAAAAGTTACAATTTCTTATAAGTTAAACGTGAGTTACACAAATCAATATATAATTATTATT
>NW_002987010.1:188330-190555 GCF_000006295.1 Pediculus humanus corporis
TATATATATTTATCAAAGGACTGACTGTAGAAAATTAATATAGACGTGTTTAAATCGAAAAGGATTTCAAGAAAATTAGTGATATTTACTCGGGTAACGTCTAACTTAAAGTTTGACATTTCTGATTGACAATTGACCGTCTTACCATTTGTTTACTTCTTCATTTACTCTTTGACATTGGGTGTATGAGGTCTCGCGTACGATATAAACGTGCCTGTTTCTATATATAATATATTTTTCGGTGTAACGTATTTTTATGTACGTACCTGAAAATCATTGCGATTTTGTTTGTTTGTTTGTTTGTTTTTTTTTTTTAAAAAAAGGTGTTTTTTTATTTTTAAATATAATATCACTGGAACGTTTGTTTTTTTTTTTTTTCGTTTAAAATGTTTTTACGGTTAGAAAAACTATAGAAAACCGGTTTTAAAAAAAATTTTAAAAATAAACGAAATGAAATAATAAATAATATTTTTGGTTTTTGTTTTATCTGTAATAATAATGGCATTAGAAGATAGATGCAGTCCTTCGAGCGCGTCAACTCCAGGTCCAAAAGCTTCGAGCGATCGTCCTGGATCCGACGGAAATGCGGTTCGGGTAACGTCTCCTCCTACTCCATCATCGGTAAAGGATAATGATAATCGTCAAACGAAATTTGACGAGGGTTACGAATTAAAGAGAAAAATTAAAATGGAACCCGATGTCGAAGTAGATAATTACGAAGAAAAAAAAATTAGAATTTGGAGAAAAATATCGGATGAGGAACATGATGATTCGAAATCATCAAATTCCGATTTGGAAAAACGTCTTTCTCCAGGAGGTTATGTTAAAACGACGTCTTTTTCTCCGGAAATAATTCAAAGGTTTTCATCGTATTCGATCGAAAGGTTCGTCAATTCGGATATCGGTCGTTGTGGCGGTGGTGAAAACAGTTCGGGAAATGGAATTATACAATCTAACGGACAATATCCGATGGATGTTAATAATGGTAATTATTTAAATGTTCCTCTTTTCATGTCGAAAACGCATAAAAATGTAACAATGTTGAATTCGTCGCATCAAAAAGTTAGCAGGACACCAGAAAACGGTAGGCTATCATCGTCAGATAAAAAATCACAAAAGCGAACCGATTCGATCGATGAGGAACCTACGGAAACGAATAATAATAACGGGAGTAATACAAATAACAACAGCAATAATAATAATAATAACAATAATAATAGCAATAACAACAACAATAACGAAACAAGAATAAAATTTTCGGTTGAAGATATATTAAAACCGGATTTCGGTTCAAAATACATTCAGAAAAATTGTGAAATATGGAATCCGTTAAAGCGAACGGTAACACCGATCATAAGAACAAGTGACGAACTAAGAAAACCTAATAGAACTGTACAAAATAGAACAAATCGAAGTTTCGATATAGCAAGATTAACGGAAACAGATTCGGTAAAAAATTCATCTCAGGAAGAATACGGTAAAAGAAGGCATAGCGATGCGGTACCCATAGAGCCACCAAAATTACAAGAAAGACGAAAAACGACAGAATCGGATGTCCCGAGATTGTTACCGGAAGTAACGAAAGAAAGTCCAACGAGGATACCATTACCATCACCGGCAGCTAGTTCATCGTCAGAAGGAGATCAAAGCATAGGTGGTAAAGGTACCGAATTATGGCCAGCATGGGTTTATTGTACCAGATACTCGGATCGTCCATCTTCAGGTACGTTACCTGTCTTTATTATTATTATTTATTACTTTTTTTTTTCTCTTTACTTTCTAAATAATTTTTTTTTTCCCGTCATTTTCGAAACGTTAAACCATAATAATAATATTTACATGTTAAAAAAAAAAGAATTTTAAAAACTTATACGAACGGTCAAAGGAAATTTTTACAAAAAGGAAAGCCTAATGACTTTTTAATTCAAAATGGTCGAACGAATTACAAAAAGAAAATTAAATTAAATTTTTCGCGGACTTCCCATTACTTTTTTTTTACTTCAAATCTCCAAATTTGAAATTTTTTTTATTTTAAATTCAAAATTAAATGTCTGCCCTTTTAAAATGACGTTACCCATTTTTTTTTTTAATTTAATAACGTCACATTTAAATAAATTATATTACGATTTTGAAATTATTGCTTTACTCTTCTTACATTAAAAAAAAATTAAAAATTAATATCAACGGAAAAACGAGTGATAATAATAATAAATAACACGGAAAAA
>NW_002987010.1:190932-192630 GCF_000006295.1 Pediculus humanus corporis
TAATCTCGTACCTGAATTTTAATTTTGTTTAAAATAAATTAATTGATATTATTAAATCTCGGAACCGACACTGTTACCAACATTAAAAAAAATAAAAAATGAATCTATTAAAAAAATAAAGCAAATTTAACGAGAGCAAAAGGAAAATAAATAATAATAATATTTTTTCGATCGCGTTTTCTTTTCCGAAAAAAAAAAAAAATTTTTTTTGAATAAATTTTTTTATTAATTAAGTTTTCGAAAAAAAAACGTTATTAATAATACGAAAATTATTTATAAATTAATTTCGTTTTTTTTGCTACCCTTTATCGATCCGATATTGTCGCGTACGTAATTTTTTTTTTTTTTATTAATAGCAAATAAATTTATGATTTAAAAAAAAAACGCGGTTAAAGAAAAGAAAAAAAATTAAAATTGAAAACGAATAAATTTGCTTATTTTTTTTTGCTATTATTTACTGAGTTTTTTTTGTGCAAATAAATAAATAAAAAAATTTTTTTAATTTAATTAAATTTTTAATTTGGAAAGATAAATGATATATATTTGCTATTGTATAATTTTCCATTTATTTTTTTGACACGGTGTCATGAATTAATTATCTTGACGGCAGCAAAAAAAAAAGGAAAGAGAAATTAATGAATATTAACTCGAATAAAAATTTTTTTCTTTACACTATCCCTTATATAGTTTATCTATTTATAACCACACGCACGCACGCACGCACACACATTTTTTTTGCTACCGTTCATTTTTTTATTTTTTAAAAATTGTTTTTAAAAAAATAATAAAAATATTTAAATAAATTAAATGTTAAAATAGTTTAGTTTTTTTTCTTTAAATAAATAAAAATAAATAAATAAATAAATAATAATAATAGAGCAGAAGGAAAAAAAAATTTTTTTTTTTTTTAAAAAAAGAAAGAAAGCAATAAAATAAAAAATTAAAAACCGTTAAATTTTTTAAGTGGGGGAGTAACAATAATAATAATAATAACAATGTTTCCCTTTATTTTTTTTTTTTGTATTTCAATTTTAAAAAAAAAAACATGCAAACTGTCTTGTTTATTATTATTATTATTATTATTATTAATATTCGTGATTTGTCCTAAATAATATTTAAAGTAGCAGACGACGACAGATGGATGGTTAAAATCTTCGCCTTTTTTTTTTTTTTAAATATTAAAAACTGTCATCATTATCATCATTTTTTACAATTACCATCGATACAAATAATAATAATTATAATAATTGATTTTAACGTTATGAGCATTTTTTTTGCTTGCTCTACGAAATCCATCAATTTCCTTTTTATATTTCGAATCGGGGGAGCAAGGGAGCAGGGGGAGGGGGAGGTGGGGAAGTTGAAAGAGAGATAGAAAAAAGTTTTGTTCACACTTCCCGTGTCAATTTCATTTTTTTTTTGGATGTTCTTTTGTTATTTCTTTCAATAAAAGAATTTAAAAAAAAAAAAAAAAAAGTAAGAAAGAGATATGGGATATGACATTACGGTGGTGAAAACTTATCCGTGTGCCACCTGGATTTTAAAAATCCTTTTAAATATTTTTTTAAAAAAATAAAAAAAGAAGTAAAAGGATTCCTTCCATCATTGGATTTGACCGTCGATGACTTTTTTTTATAAAATAAACAACAGAAAAAAAGTTTTTTATTGTTTTAATTTTTTTTAAAAATTCTAATGTAA
>NW_002987010.1:193711-195743 GCF_000006295.1 Pediculus humanus corporis
AATTATACTAATAAACTATGCTTATTTTGTGTTTTAACCCAAACCTTTTGTTCTATGTAAGTATCTGGAAAAAGGGTTGGCGTCGTCGACGACGACGTCGACGTCGTCCTCCTCCTCCTCCTCCTCATCGTCATGCCTTAAATATAAACTTAATGCGTGATTTCATTTATTAAAAATTTCACTGTTTTTTTTTACGATTCCGGAAATTAATAAAAATTTATTTTCTTTTTTTTTTTGCGATACGTTAATCGATCTATAAAATCTATAATATAATAATTATTATTATTATTTAAAAAAAAATAAAAACAATCGAATTTAATAAAATTTCAAAAATTTTTTCCGTTTAAATTGTCTTTTTTTTTTTTATAAAAAATCGATCGTGGTAGGAAATACCTATTATTAAAATTTTTTTAACATAACACCTGAACTAATAAATTGTTACTTTTGAAAAATGAAACGAGTGCGGAGAGGGGGGGGGGTAATAACACACGCGCACGCACGCACATTCACGAACGTAGGCCTGCACCAAACGCACACGCACGCACGATATTCTTACATTCGTGTTAATCCATATCATGTTGGTCGTGATTATCGAGATTAAGTACTTAATAAAAAAAAAAAAATTTCATTGGCTAATCTAATCCCTTTATTATCAATTATTATTATTATTATTATTATTATTATTATTATTAGTATTATTATTACGCCCATGTAACAGTCACTTTGCAATGAATTTATAACTCTAATTACACTTTTTTTTCTTTTTCTTTTCTGTTTGGGTGGAGCATTTTTTTTAACTACCTGTTGTGACCCATTTAAAATCATATAAAAATTTTTCTCCATCGTATCCCGAATCGCGAGTCGAGGCATTTCGACGATACCACGGATGAATAATAATAATAATTTTTTTTTGTCTTATCAATAGGTCCGAGATCGAGAAGGATAAAACGTAAGGATAAAAAACCAGAAGAAAAACGACCTAGAACGGCATTTTCCGGAGATCAATTGTCGAGGCTTAAACACGAATTCGCGGAAAATAGGTACCTGACGGAAAGGAGGAGACAAGATCTCGCTAAAGAATTAGGACTCAATGAAGCTCAAATAAAAATATGGTTTCAAAACAAAAGGGCGAAAATGAAAAAAGCAAAAGGGGAAAAAAATCCACTAGCCCTTCAATTAATGGCTCAGGGGTTGTATAATCACAGTACGATACCCGTTGACGAAGATGAATACCTGGAAGAAATGGCGGCGGCTTCAAATCAATCAAATCCCGTTTGATAATATCCGTTTTAAAAAAAAATTTGTTATCATTTTTTAATTATTTTTGTTATTGGAAGGAATTTATTATTAATTCGCACGAATGTAGTAACGGAATTTGTGACGTTACAAAAAACAAAAAACGAAACGCGAACGATGATAGGCGCATATCTTACACGACACGTTTCCGTTTAATTACTCTATGAAAATTTAACAAAAAAAATCTCTGCGTCGCATTTTAAATTTACGTACTTATATCATTATTATCATTATTATTATTATTGTTTTATCACTTTTTTTTTTTTTACTGCCACGACTATCGATGTGTGGAAAATTTCGCTTCAATGGAAAATTATAAAAAAATTTTTTTTTCAATTTCAAATTGATTGTTACGGATGGGATGTACCTTAAATAACCGAAACGTTTGTTTTTCCGAACGTGATGGAAATTTGTGAAAAATCAGTGAGTTTTTTAGAATGATAATAATAATAATAATTTTTTTTCCAAAACAAACAAAAAAAAATTATTTTAAATTATAATAAGAAGATTTTTTTTTTTTTTTTTTTTTTTTTTTAAATGTGCAATAAATTTTTTTTATTAAAAATATTATATGACGAAATATTTTTTTTGTTTGTTTGTTATTCGATGCTGAACAATTAAAAAAAATACTGAACAAAGAAAAATAAAATAAATTTTTTTTTTATCCGCGATGAAAAATATATTTAAAAAAAAAAGAGAGAGAGAAGATATTGATTAAAAAAATATTTTGCGTCTG
>NW_002987010.1:196167-228865 GCF_000006295.1 Pediculus humanus corporis
GCTTTTGTAAATATTTTTATTATTTATTTTGTAAATTAATTCTAAAAAAAAAAATTTTAAACGAATCCTGTTTTTAATAAACAAAAAAGTGTTTTTATTTATTTAATTATAATTATTTTATAATAAATAATAATAGTTTTAAATGATTTAATAATAATAATAATAATAAATATATTATAAAAAAAATTAAATAAATTTTTCATTATTATTATTTTTAAATCCGAGAATTTTTTCATTTCCTTTTCCGAAAATAATTTTCTTTTTTTTCAATTCAAAAATTTTTAAAATATTAATAATAATGTGAGAAAGAGAGAGAGAGAGAGAGAGAGGGTGGATGAGAGGGGGAAGGTAGGGTGGTAAGGGACGTAGTCATCGGAAAACAAAAAAAATTTTTCTTTTTGTCTGTCCTCCATTAAATTTTTCCTGTTGTCAGATCTCAATTGAATAAATCGTTTGCTCACTTTTAGTTTATATTCAACCACACCCCTAATAAAGACTCGGGACATAATATAACAAATAGGATGATGCATTTGGTTAGACAATAAAACTGGAAATTTTATTTATTTTCTACCCTATGGGGATGAAATTTTCATCCCTTCTCAAAATTATACCACTATAAATACGGTACATCTATATATATATAAAAATGTTCTCTTACATAAATACGCATCCTCTTTTTTTTTCTTTTTAAATTTCATTTTAGTAAAAAGCGTCATGTTTTCTTTATTCTTTTTTTCTCATTGATTTTGATCACGAAACAGTGACGTATTAAGGTTTTTAAAAAAAATCACACGTAAATAATTTTTCTTTTTATTTAATTCGAATTTTTTTTTTTTTTTTTTACGATTTTACGATACATTTTTGTACGATTCCTATCCTATCACCATTTTGTCATAAGGGTAATAATTTTAATAAAAAAAATGGGGAAGGAGGAAAGGGGAGGGGGTAAATGACGAAACGGGAAATTTAGAGAAAACAGGAAAACCTTGAAAACCTTGAAAAACGTTAAATGTCATAATGAAAAAAATTTTTTTTTGGAAAATTGTTATCAAAAAAAAAATTTTGGGTTTTTTTATTATTAAAATAATAATTATTACCTTATTTATTAATAAATTATGTCGATAATAATTAATTCAATACGTTTTGATTTAATTATATATATATATATATAATGATGAATGACTAACGAAATTTTTTTTCTTTCGGGGGGGGAGGAGGGAGGGAAGTGAAGTAAATTTATTACTAATTTTAATAATTTTGAAAAAAAAAAAATTTTTTTTTTTTTATTATTAAATTAAAATTAATAAATTTTTATTAATTCTTAATTTGCTTTTGGCAGTCAAAAAAAAAACTCAGAGGCATAATAAGGTTTATGTCATGTCATACACAATCTTAAAAGCACCCCCTCCCACAAAAAAAAAATTAAAAATGGCGTCAAATGAAAGAAAACAAAATTTTTGCTTATTTTTTTCGATTTCATTTAATTTTATTATTATTATCATTAAAAAAAAAAAACGGAATTTTTGAAACAATATGGCAGATTTTTTTTTTTTGGAAAATAAAATTAAAATAATGTTGACGGATAAATTTTTTCTTCTGCTTTTTTTTTTCTTTTGTTGTTAAAAAAATCAAAAACAAAAATTGTTTTTTTATTAAAAATAACAACGATGAAATTTTATAAATTTATTATTATTATTATTATTAAAACATTTATAATTTAATGCGTAAAAAAAAATGATGATAATAATAATGATAATAATAAAAGTCGTTGGTCGATTTCGGTTGCGAGATTTTGAAGTGTTGGTTTTTTTTTTTATGTGTGACTAACAAGTTTAAATAATTTTTGATTTGTGAAGAATGTCGGGAGTTAATAAAACAACGGATTTATTATTATACTTTTTTTAAAGTTGTTTTCATTAATTTATGAATATTTAAAAGTGTTAAACCGGCCCTGACATTTCACACCTTTTCCAAAAAAAAATGAATTTTTTTTTAAAATTTATAACGAGATCGAATGCATTTCACCCTGGAGAGTTGACTGGAAAAATCAACCTTGATAAAGGTTTGTAGCAAGAATGATTATGATAAGAATCCTTTCGATAAAGTTCGTTCGGTTGGTGTCACCTTTAAAAAATTTCACGTTTTAGGAATTTTTATTTTGGCACCACTGACTAAAAGAAAAAATTTTCGATCATTATTCTCTCTCTTTTTCGTGTTAAAAAGGGAGGTGCTAACGCCATTAATTTTGACTTTCCTTATATAAACACCTACTAATTATTGAACAGTTAGAAAATCTTGGGGTATAAATAAATATTTGACCTGAACGCCATTTTGTTTTATTTTTTTTGGAGAAAAACTTTTTTAATATCAGGATATATAATTTCGTGTGTAAACAATTTTTACCGCCCTTTTTTTTTTTGTTTATTTAAAAATTTTTTTTTTCGAGCAAACGATTAAAATAAAAATTTTATTTTGTAAAGGATACGGCACTGATTTCAACAAAACATAAAAATATTATTTGCGGTATATTAGCGAGGGAGGTGTGGAAAATAGATAAAAAAAAGGGTCCATAACTGGAGAATTTTGAATTCTCCAGACGACCAACTGTTACTTCACATTATTTAATGTTCTTTTTTTTTTTCACTTCACACTACCATTATCATCATCATCATCATTATTATTATTATCATTATTATTTCTTTCCTTTTTTTCTCTTCTTCTTCTTTTTCTGTTAATAATGGCGAACATCTTTTCCAGAGGGTTGATATAACTTTTTTTCATTTTTTTTTCGTTACGTTTTCAAAAATTTTCTTTTTCATACCGAATTAACGATCGTTATTATTATTATTATTATTATTATTATTATTATTATTATTATTATTATTATTTTCGTAGTCGTTTCAACAAAAAAAAATTCACACCACACCCTGGAAAAAATTTAAAAAAAAAAAAATTTTCACTACCGAAAAAAAAACATAATTAATGTTTAACGATGTGTAATAATTTTTAAATTTTTTTAATAATAATAATAATAATAATAATAATAATAAAAATGATGATGATGATGATAATAATAATAATAATAATAATAATAAAATGGCGATTTTCAAAAAATCCTAAAGGCAAACAAAGGATTAAATTAAAATTACGGTTAAAAAAAAAGGATGCGTTACAGGATTTCGGAAATCCGTAATAACAATTTTTAAATTGCAAAATATATAAATAATAATAATAATAATAATAATGATAATAATGATAATAATAATAGTTTCACGGTTGAATTTTATTAAACAAATTCAAGGCGGAATCTTTTGATGTATGACCACTCAACACTTAAGGTGTCGAGAACAACCCGAGGGTTCCCCAGAAAAAAAGAAAATTAACGTATCTTTTAATAAAAAATTTTTTTTGGGCGTTGATGAAATCAATTGTTTTTCAACAAAATATATATTTTGTTTGTTTGTTTGTTCGTTTGTTTGTTTCTTTGATAAAATTGATGATTCGCGTGTAAGAAGAAATTTATAAAAAAAAAAAAAAATTTTTTTTCCGAGAGGAAGAAATTTCAAGTGGTGGGAGTGGTAAATCAAATTATTTATGTTTTTTAATATTTAACAAAAAAAAAAATCTTACGAATGATAATAATAATAATAATAGTTGTTATCACATGTTCTTATCACTTCGTTTTTCAAAAAAAATTTATATGAACGTAAAAAGGAAAAAAATGAAAAGATTTAAAAATTTTTTTGTTTTCCATCGATTGATTCGAACTATTATTTTGTAAACGTTGAAATTATTATTATTATTATTATTATTATTATTATTATTATTATTATTATTTATTAGTATTTATCGATGTTTTTTTTACACTTCGACGTAGTGTGTAACGTTTTTTTATTACGTAATTTTTTGTTTTTATTATGTTCCTCATCTCGTTAATAAAAATCATACGAATTCCGTGTTTGTATAAAACTAATTTATTTATTTTTTTATTACTTTCGACCGGATAAGAAAAAGTAATAAAAAAAAAATTTTTCTTTTTTTTTTTTTTTTTTTGGTTATTTAATCGTTGTTAATAATTCATTTTTGTTGTTTTTGTTCGGGTATAATAAATTTTCCTTTTGGCTGTCTGTCTGTTTGTTTGTTGTATAGAAAAAAAATTTCACGAATAAAATCAAATTTAATAAAATAAATTTTTTCATTTCATCGTTTAAACAAAATAATAAATATTTATTATCGAATATTGTTCAGCTGCTGTACGTTTGTTCAGAAAGTTGAAAATGATAATTAAACGATGAAAAAAAAATTTTCCCGAATTTTAATAAATTATTATTATTATTAATACGTTTTTTTTTATAAAAAAGATTAATAATTTTTATCAACGTTATAAAATGTAAGTGTGACGTCATACACTAACAAAAACAAATTCCTACAAAGGAAATAAAAAAAATGAAAGAAAAAAAAATCACGTACATTACAAATTATTAACTCTAGCAAAAAAAAAGTAAAAGTTGAGTCCTAAAAGGAAAAAAATAAAAGGAAAAAAATCTTTCATAAATTTTTTTTTCCTTTTTTTCTCACTAAATTAAATAAGAAACGGAAAATGGGGAGGGAAATTTTTTTTTTCCGGGAGTAAAAGATGCTGGAAAATGAAATGAAATGAAAAGAAAAAAACGTGAAGTGGAGTACGATGATGATGATGGTGTTGTTGATGATGATAATGATGATTTCGGAATTCTAAATATAGAAAGCATTGGGGTCAAAGGGGCTCATGTTTATCCAGTTTGTAGATGTTGTCAGTGAGAGAGAGAGAGAGAGAGGGAAAGATAAAAGTTTGTTATTGTAAAAAGGCCAATAACGGAAAACGCGGCTGTGTGTTTTTCCAAGGGGTTTTCAAAGTGGTAGAAAAGATTAAGGGATGAAAATAGGCGTATTGATTTTATTTTACGCGGGAGATCATTCATTTCCATCCTTTCATTAAAAATTACTAAAAATTTCAAAACGCCATTACCAAACTTTAAATTAAAAAAAAAAAAGAAAATGGCGGTTGACGACAAACAAACAATTAATCATTATTTAATTTATTTTATTAATTTTATTTTCGGGTATTTTTTCTTTTTTTTTTTTGACTTCAACTCACGTAAAAAGTGTTAAAAATATCTTACGGCTAAATATTAATTATATTACCGATATATTTTTTAATAATAATAATAATAATAATAAAAAACAAACGTGGAAAAAAAAAATTTTTATTTTCGGGGTGACGGTATTATTTATAACAATAGCCTTTGGGTGAAACCACATTTTGTTTAAAAATTTAACGCAATCCAAAAAAAAAAATATTTTTCGAAAGTTATTTTTTTTTTTCGTTTTACCAACTTAACAAAAAAAAAAAAAGGAAAAACATTCAACGGTCCAATCATCATTCGACGTATGGCATCAGACAAAATAAAAAAAAACCTACGCCTATGATTTAAGTTTAGATGTTCATAAGAGGTGTGAAATGAAAAGAGAGAAAAAGAGAGAGAAAGAGATAGAGAATTAAAAGAGGAGGAAAAAGAAGGAAGAAAAAAAGAAAAGGGAAAAAAGGGAAAGAGAATTTTTCATGTTATCTTTGTAAAACATGCTTTGCTCTGTTGATTTAATTCAATAAACCACACCCTTAAATTTTTTTTTCCCTTGTTATTTATTAGGCTTATATACTCTATGACATTCGAACGGTTTTTTTTTTATAAAAAAAAGAACTTCATATTCTTATGGAAAAAAAAAAAATTATACATTTTATTAAATTTAGTTATTATTTTAAAATTATCCTTTTTTTACCTAAAAAAAAAAAAAAGGATAAATAAAAACAAATTTCCTTTTTTTCTTTTTTCTCTTATTTAAAATTAGAATAAAATTAATTACGTAATAAATAAAACGAAATTAGAGATATTTATTTATTTATTTACGAAATAAGTAAATTAAAAAAAAAAAAAAAGGAAAATTTTATCTTTCCATTAACATAATTAAATATTTTACAAACGGAAAAAACAAAAAAAAATCTCCTGCTTTTTTTTTTTTTGTAATTTCCGCTTTACTCCTCCCCTCCCCTTCTCCCTCCCTTCCCCTCATCTCTTCAAAAAAAATAAAAAACGATACGTGACGTCATTACGTTAATATAATTTTTTTTAATGGCGTTAAAAAAATATATCGTCCGTTATAAAAAAAAAAATTTTTTTTCTTTTTTCGGGGTTTTAAACAAAAAAAAAATTTTTTCGTTTTTTTCGTATTTTATACCTTTCGGAAATAAGGTGGAGCCAAATAAATTTTTTTTTTTTGTTAAATAAAACGTGTAATTAGATTGGGTTAAGGTGTTAAAATTTCTACGTAAAAAAAAAAAAAAAAACAAACAATTTGTTTTTTAAAATAAAATTTTATAACGGAACGAGTAAAAAATTATGCATATTTTTTTTTTTCCATTTAAACTGAATTCTGGGGCCACGTTTGGTCGTAAAATAAAAATTTATTACTCAGAAGTTACTTTTAAATAATTTTTTAAATTTTAGTTTATGTCGGATTTAATGTTGATTCATATTTTATATTCATTGATTGATTTTTTCAAAGGAGAGATGAATGAGAGAGAGAGAGTGAGGGGAGAGGGAAGGGGAGGAACAGAAATAATAGAAAAAAAATTTGAGGAAACAAAAATCGTCGTGACTTATCAAATTTTTATTTTTTATTGATAATATAGTCTGTCTAGAAATAGACGAATTGACCTCGTGGGAACAATTCATTTTAAGAGAGAAAAAAAAAAAATTTTGTATTAATTTTGCAAAATCATCGATGGACACAGTAACGACAACAAACAAACAAACAAACGATACCATTAACTAGTCTTAAGTTAAATTATGACAAGTTATATTCCTCCTTCGGGGTTTCAAAAAAAAAAAAAAATGATAATAAAAATTTAGAATTATAATAAAACATAAGTGTAATGTTTAATATTTTAACAACATCTCCACATACTCATAATAAATTATTTCTCTTTCTCTCTCTCTACTTTCTGTTTGTACACACAAACACAATCACACAAAACAGTTAAAAAAAAAACAAACGAAATAACCTCTTAACTGTCAAACAAATGCAACAAAAAAAAATCAACGCGCCTAAAAGAAATCGGTTTTTGGAAAAAATGAACCGATATATTGATGACAAACAAACCAGAATAAAAAGAAGAAGAAGAAGAAGAAGAAAGATTGACAAAAAAGAAAAAAAAAGGTGTGAATAATATATAAAAAGATTTTTTTTTTTTTTTTTTTAAAGAGGATACAACAAGAGAAGATGGTTTGATTGAAAGAAGTTAAAAATTGTTTTGATTCTGATGAAAAGAATCTTTAACCAGCACAAATTGGATTTTGTTATTTGTGGGTAAACAATAGGGTTGAAAAGTGACAGTTGAGCCAGCAGAAGACAATAGTATATCACACACACACACTCTCTCTCTCTTTTTTTAAAAAAAAAAAAAATACCTGAGTTATTTTAGTAACATTTTCACGGTGAGTAAATATATATAATTTGGTAACGGTTTATTATTATTTACCTCGCGTCACACTGACTACCATACTATATAATATAAATACTTTTCATATTATCTACCCCTCGATGATGATAATGATGATAATATAAATCTTTATAAGTTAAAGGGTTATAACTGTCTTCGGGTTAAACAAACAAACAAACAAACAAATCTATCATATAACTGTCTTATTTATTTTTTTTTTAAAAACAATTTTCTTTATTGTTGTTGATGATTTTTTTTTATTTAAATACTCCCTTATCATTTTGATAACGATTAAGTACTAAAAAATTCGATCGAGTAAAGTTAATTAAAAAAAAAAAAAAACTTATGAAACGACACCCGATAAATTATTTTTCAATGTTGAAATCAAAGGAGTGAAAAAAGAAGAAACAAACGGGAGGAAGAAGAGGGAAAAAGGAAAATTTAAAAGGAAAGGAAAGGGAAAGGGAAGAAAGTTGATTGCTGTTGAAAATCCGTATCGAATCCGTTCGTCAGTGGAATGCAATCAAGTAAAGAATTTCATAATAAAAAAGGGAATTTTTATTTTTTTTATTTTATCGGTGTGTGTGTGTGTGTGTTTGTTTCAACCCCGTTTTAAAAATTGGGGACACAAATCGTTTGTTTGTTAACGTGATAGGAATAACAAACGGACCGTAAGAACTACGACCAACTCGTTTGTTTACAAGTATCGCATGATGTAAAAAATAATTAACGAGGACAAATAATAAATAAATAAAAAGTGATAATTCGTAAAATGCAAGTGAGTGCGAGTGAGAGAGAAAGAGAAAGAGAAAGAGAAAGAGAGAGGTTATCTACTTATATTTTTCGTCCTGTGTGGTCCGCGAACCAGGTTTCAATATTTTATCTAAAGAAGAAGTTTGTTTCGGTTTAAGGTATATCACGAAACGTCGTCATCATCATCGTCATTGACGTCATCGTCGTCGTCGTCGTCGTCGTCGTCATTTCGCAGATTTTTAAATTTAAAAAAAAAAAAAAACTGTAACGAATCCTTTCCAAATAAATCTTACGTTTTCTTTTTTTTTTTTTTTCCTTTTATTTTTTACCTTTTACAAATTTTGAACGATACCTTTTTTTTCGACCGCACATACCGCATCAAATGTAATATTGTAAATTTTTTTTTTTTTTTGGAAAAAAAAGGAAAAAGGAAAATTTCAAAAATGAGATGTCCAAAAGTTTTTTTTTAAATGTCATTCTATTGTTTTTATCATTGTTATGTTTTCTATTTAACTTATTGTTTGTTTATCCTGTCAAAAAGCGGTTTTCGTTTTCTTATTATTATTATTATTTTTTTTTCCTTTTATTGTTTTCTTTTTTTTTGGGTTTGTGTTTGTTTGTGTACACTCGTAATCCCCAGGGGTTTGGGAAAATTTTTATTTTCAATACCTATTCATACAAAACATTTAAAAAAAAAAAATGTTTAAACCATTACTGTCGCGTCTTTCTTTTTCCTGTCGTCTTTTTTTTTTTAAGGGTTCGATTTCAGATTGTTTTTACAATTAATTAAAAAAAAAAAAAATTTTGTTGTTGTTGTTGACCTGACGTCTCTTCGTTTAAATTGTATTAACTTACACTCTTTATTCCTTTTTTTTTTCTAGTAAATTCTTTGTAACTTAATACATATTTAACGTAAATAAATAAATTTTTTTTTTTTTTAGGTAAAACGTTTCGAATTTAACGAATAAATTTTTTTTTTTTGTTTTCAACCCCCTCGAAAAAAATATAAATGTATATAAATATTGAAATCTTAATTCGAATTCCCTTTTTTTTTTTTTTTTTTTTTTTTTTTGATTAAACAATTTTCTTTTGAAATAAGAGATAACTTAATGTCGCGTACATTGAATAAAATAACAAATTTAAGAAAGAAAGAAAAATTTAATAACGTAAAATTGACAAAAAAAAAAAAAAACATTTTAGAGGGAAAGGGTGAATTGGATAAAAAACCCTTATCAGAGCGTGACAATGGCGAAGGGTAAAAAAAAAATAAAAAGTTGGTTTTTTAATGTATAACAGACCATCACTCAGATACAATGAAATTTTTTTTTTTTTTTACATCATTTTACACCCGTGAAATTGAATAACCTTAACTCTCTCCTTTTTCAAATTATTAAAATTGTTTTACACCCCTAAAAAATAATTTAAAAAGGGGTTGAAATATTTTGCAAAAAAAAAAAATTAAAAATTTGGTCAGTCTATTGTAAGAAAATTTCGTTTTCATTAAACATAATCGAAAAAATTTTTTTTTGTGATACCTTTTCCGTGGGTTTTTTTTTTATATATTTGTGCGCTGATAATGATAATAATGATAATGATAATAAAATAAAATTTTCCAAAAAGGGAAAACAAACAAAAAAAAAATACGAAGAAGAAGAAGAAGGAGGACATTTTGTTCCAAAACAGAGAAAAAAATATTTTTATTATTTATTTCAAAAAATTAAAATTTTAAATGACTACGAATGCGTGTGCGTGTGTGTGTGCGCGTGTTTATCCACTTACCTATCTGACTACCCACCACCATTGATCTATCTATCTATCTAACTATCCATCCGTCAGTTTAGTCAAAAAAAATTTTTTTTTTTTTTTGTTTGTTTATTTATGAGTTTCGATTTAATTTTTTTATTCTGCCATTATTTAAATCGAGGAAAAGGTCAAATCCATCGAAATAGAGAGAGAGAGGAAGAGGAAGAGGGGGAGGGAGAGTAAGAGTGAGAGAGAGAGAAAATAACAAGTGTTAATCAATGACAAACACAAAAAAGAATTTATAGCTGTCGGTAAGTGTGTGTGTGTGTCTTGTGCCTGGTATATATACCTGATATTCAACCTTTATTAATATGGCTTCATTTAGTTGAATTTGATCGTGGGTTTAAAATGATCACAATAATAAAATCTCTTTTTCTCTCCTGGTTTTTCTTGTATAAAAGAAAACTTCACATAATTTGTTTTTATTTATGTCTTTTTCATACGATTGAAATGTCTGCCATTGAAGTCATTTATTTTAACACTTTTAATATTTATATATAAGAGTGAATATTTTAGTAAAAACTTGTTTTTCCTTAATAAAAACTATCTCTCTCTCTCTCTCTCTCTCTCTCTCTCTCTTACTTTTAAATTTTCAATAGAAAACGACGATGACGACGACGACGATACATTTTTAAAAATTTTAATATAAAATAAAAATCGAACGTAAAAAAAAAAAAATCTCCCGACCCCCTTTTCCCCCTCCCCCAAAGAAAAAAAAGGTTAATGACTTTTTTCCTTTTTAATAATCTTACCATATTTTGCGTTGATAAATTTTTTTTTTGGGGAGCACCGGAAAAACAAAAAAAAATTATTATTAATTTAAAAAAAATTTTTTTTTTTCTTCTTACATTTCCTTTCTCTATCTCTATATCTTTCTGTCTTTCTCTTTCTCTCTCTCTCTTTTTGCTTTTTTAAAAACGCTCATTAAAATAAGTTTAAAAATTTATTTTTATTAAATAAATAAAATCATAGTTTGAAGAAAAAATAAAACAATTAGGCTAAATTTTTTTTGTTTCCTATTCGGTTAAATATTTTTTCCATAAGGTAAATAGAAAAAATTAAAATTTTTTTTTTTATATAAAATTAAAAATTAAAATTAACATAAATTTTTTTTTTTTTAATAATAATTAAAGTTTTTTTTTTACGTTATGAAAAAAAAAATTTAAATTTATTAAATAATTTTTAATGATAATAACTAAAAAAAGGCGTTAATGCGTTGAATTTTTTATGTTCGTTTTGCGTTGAACGCCTTAACAAATTAAATTCAACAAAAAAAACAAATTTTTTTTTTTTTCCCGAAAATTTTGAAAGTTTTACTACTTTTCGGTTGTAAATCATTTTTCTCTCTCTTTCGGCGGGTAAAAAATTTTCTAATTTCGGCAAACGAGGGGCAAAAATTATTATTATTATTATTACAAACATCAAAAGTAATTTTTAAAATCATAATTTTATTTGAATTTTTTTTAATAATCAAACCCAAAATTCACACCTGAGGCTTCTTTTTCAAACGGATTTTAACACTTTCACCAAAAAAATTATTATTAATAACCAAATAGTAATAATAATAATAATAAATATACGTAAGAATCAATAAAGCACGCATTATGTATTTAATTATATATTTTCATAATTTTAAGTAAAATAAATAAATTCAAATTTTTATTTATTTATTTTATTAATATCATTAAAAAGAAAAATGCGTGTCGAATAAAAAAATTATAAAAAAAGAAAAAATTTAAAAAGAACTTATCTGACGGTAAGATAACCATTGGAGAATAAATCAATTTACAATTCAAAATGATTAACTGCCAACAATAACTCTCACGAATAACAAAACAACAAACAAGCAGACGATGTTATTCAAGTTTTGCCAACTTAAATTTTCATTTCTTAAAATTAAAGATGGCCGTGCCCAAGAGACACATTTAAATTTAATTATTATTTTTTTCCCGCTCCCCTCTCCCTTTCCCACCTCTCCCTCCCTTCTTTCTAAAACTTTTTCCTTTCTTTTCTTGTTTTTTTTTTTTTAATAAAATTTCCCCTCCTGACTTTTTTACTCGGGTGTGATTATTATTTATGGGTTTCGTTTGCGGATTTCGACGTTTTTTTTTTTTTTTCTCGAAATATTTTGGAAAATTTTATTATTATTATTATTATTATTACTTATGAGCCGGGTTCAAATACGGAGGCGGAATAATGATAATTTTTTTTTTTCTAATCAGATTCACACATCTCTCGTAGAAATTCGGAAGACAAATGGGATTTTTTATTTTCCACGTAAACATTTCGACATTTAAAATAATAATGATAATAATGGAAAGAAAAAAAAGGGGAGGCCTTAAGGCCGTTCTTTCATCAGCGGGTTGTTCAGCGGATCGACGTCGATCAACCGAAATTTCCTTTGATTTATTTATAAGGTTAAAATCGTTTGTTAAAAATGATACCCTTAAGTCCTTCTTGCTACGATTTTGCGATTTGTTTATATATATAAACCTTTAAAATTAATAATTATGGCTTTTTGAAGAGAAGGAGGGAGGTAGGGGGACGGTAGGGTATAGGAAAATGAGGTCTCCACGTTTAATCCAATCAAAAAAAATTTTTTTTTTAAATTCGGGTGTTAAAATGAAAAAAGTTTTTACACCTTCTCCATTTTGATTTATTTATTGTTTTAAATAATTTTTAAAAAAATATACTATTATTATTAATTAAATGTGAAAATGGACGATTTTACGTCATTAATAATAATAATAATAATAAGTATTTAATTAGCAATTGGTAGTTATTTTTTATTTTTTTATTAAAACGTAAAAAAAGTGGGAAAAAATTTTTAAAAAAAAATTAATTTATCAATTATTTATAAATATTTATTAACAATTTTTTTTTTTAAATATTTTTATTAGATCGTAAAATTTAAAAAAAATAAACTAAAAGAAAAAAAAAAGTAGCGAAAAAGAAGTTTATTAAGGTAATTAATTACTTAGCAAGTATTTATTTTATTTTTTTTCTGAACATTTTTTTTAAATGGCGGCTAAGTTATAAATTTTTTTACAAGACAGTAAATGAGCGAGAAAAAAAACTTTTTTTTTTTTTTAAAAAAAAATATAAGTAAAGTGAGTGAGAAAGTAAAAAAAAAGGAAAACAGTTAAAATCTCTGCTTTCCCTTGACATTTTCACAGGCCCCCACTCCCTTTCCCTTCTCCCTCCTCCCTCCTCCCCAGTTTTTCACATTCTTCACTATCATCATTCATTTAAAACTTTTTTTCCTTTTCCTTTTCCTTTTCCTTTTTTTAAGATGAAAATAGTTGAGTCGTTTTAGAAAATTCTTTTTTTTTTTTTTGTCTTCTAATTCTTTTAAAACTAAATTATTTTTCGAAAACGTAATAATAATAATAATGATAATAAAATAGTCGGTTAAGAGTTTATATAAAAAAAAAAAAAAATTAATTCAAATTTTCTTTAAATGTAAACTTTAATAATTTTTTTTTTTCCGCTGACTCATGAATTAACTTTTCCTAAATGCGACAAAATTTTTTTTTGTTTAATTTTGTCTCATCTCATCAACAAACGAACGAGTTGTTGTTGTTGTTATTGTTGAACAAACATAAATTTTATATTCAGGTATTCCAATTGACGAAAATTCATTTTTTTTTTCTTTTAGTTCAAAACAAATATATATATTAGTGACTTGTAGAAAAAAAATTTTTTTTTTGGAAAAATTTTTATAGAAAAAAAATTTTATGGAAAGACCTGCTTCGATAAGTTTGCATAAGGGCTGTATAAAAAAAAGAAAAAGAAAAACAATTTAAAAAGAATTATAAAAAGAATTTAAAACCTATTGTATTTACACAGTTGACGTAGTTCATCTTATAATCAGAATTTTTATAAAAAAATTTAAAAAAAAAAATTATAAGTTGAATTAATATTTATAAGTATTATAAAAACATTTTAAGGTTTTTTTAAAATAAATTTACTTTTTTTGTCCATTTTATTAAAATGATTCTATTGTGAATTTGTTATGCACTTGGAATATTAATAAAAATTTTTTTTTTTAACCCCCCAAAAGTTAAGAAGGGGGGAGAGAGAGAGAGAAAAAAATAATAATAAAAATGTGGGGAGGTTTTAATACCTTGGGGCGTCGCCCCCGCAAATATTTTCTCATCGTAAATCAGAATAACCCTTTAGAAAAAAAAAACGACCGTTAAAACAGTCGTTTTTATTCTTTTCATTAAGCTAATAATAAATGGCGGATTCTCAAGTTAAAAAAACTCGAGTCCACTTGGGTGGTCGCATATGTCACATATTTACAACTTGCTCTTGAATGTTTTTTTTTTTTTTTTTTTTTTTTTTTTTTTTTTTTTACAAATCGAAATTAACCGATTAAAAGTATTTAAAAAAAAAAAAAAATTTTTTTTTTTTTGATCAACAAAACAAAACCCAAAAGGACAAAATCCCTTGGGGGCCCCCCCCGGGGGGGGTTTTAACTTTTCTATTGTTTTCCGTTTGGACGTTTTTTTTTGTCTTTCGGGTTCGGGACTTCGGCTTAATTCTAAACCAAAAACAACCTTTGGGGGGGGTCTTCCCCCAGGCTTTTTTATTAATTCCCCTTTTTTTTACAAAAAATTAATTAATTTTTTTTTTTTTTGCAAAAAAAAATTCATAACCTAAAAATATTTTTCTCGTATCAAATTTTTTTACCTAAAAAAAAAAAAAAAAAAAAAAACTTGTCAAATAAAAATAAAATTACGTCAATCATTTCATTAAAAATATAAATTTCGAAAAAAAAATAAAATAAACATGGTGGATTGTTTAAAAAAACCGTTTTCTCATCATCATCTTAAATTTTAATTATTTTAAATTTTTTTATTGTTTAAACAAATAAAAAAAAATCGAGTATTAAACAAATGATTGTGTTATTTTTCTTATAAATTATTTAAATTTATTTATTTATTTAATTTTTTTTTAGTTAACGAAATAAATAATAACACAAAAATCAAAGTTAGAAATAGATAAATAGAGAGAGAGAGAGAGATGAATTGGAAATAAATCATAAAACAAAATTTAAAAAGAGAGAGAGAGAGAAAAATTTTTGTTTTATTAATTACAAGATCAAAAGGTGGGGTAGTAGTACGTTTGTACGTTTGTTGTTAAGCATAATAAGTGATATTTCAAATCCGAAGAAGGATTATTATTATTATTATTATTTGGATAATCAGAGTCCCACTTGCTGAGAATTTAAACATAGCAGAAGACTTTTTAACCCGACAGGTGGTAAAATATTATTAACGAAAAAAAAAAAATATCTCATTTAATATTCTCTCGTGGTTTAAAAAAAAAAAAACGCTAATTTTAATGAGAAATTTATTTATTTACTCATATTATTATTATTATTATTATTATTATTATTATTATTATTATTATTATTATTATTTCGGATTGTTATTTCAACGAGTGGTGCGTAATAATAATAATATTTTACCTACGAATACGAACGGGTAAGGAAAAACCAAAAAAAAAAAATTTTCAATTATTTTTATTTATTAAAAGTTTTATTGACAATATTTATTTATTTATTTATTTTTTTGCCACAATCAATATCCCAGCAAAAAAAGTATATATAATAATTACATAATACAATAATAAATAAAATTATTTACATAAAAAGACACTAGATAATAATACTATTAATAGATAAATAATAATAAAAAAAAATTATTTATTTATAATATATTATATTTAATAGACGAACAACAGGCGGAATTTTTTCCATCAAATAAAAAAAAAAAAATTTAATAAGTAATAAAAAAAAAGGGAAAATTGACGGTTATTATATTCGATTCAACTATTATTTTATTATATATATTGATAGTAAAAAAAAATATTAATAATAATAATAAAAATAATAAATAAATAGATAAATAAATAAATTATTATTAATATTACACGCGATTCGTTTTATTTATTTATTTTACTCCCCCCTCTTAGTTGTTTTTACGTATGAGCACGTAATTTTAAAAAAATTTGAAAATGCAGGGAAATTTTTTTCCTCCTCTCTTTTTCCCTCTCCTCTCTTTTTCAATTTTTATAATAAATGGCACGTGAAAAAAAAAAAAATATTTGTTATTAATTTTTAAAAATTCACAATGGAATAAGTTTTTTTTTAATAATATCTACCTATTACGCAATATCCGGTTCTTCTTGTGTGGTAATTAATTATTATTATTATTACTATTATAAGGTTTATATTGAATTTAATGACGACATCAAAAATCATAGCTGACAATGCCGTAGGTTGTTGAAATAAATAAACGCGGGTGGCGGTTTTTTTTTTTTTTAATTTTCGAATTGTTGACATTAGGGCGTTTTTTTTTTTTTCCTTCGATAGATCGCATGAAAAAAAAAAATTTGAGCCTCAAGGTTTTCGTGCAACAACCAAAAAAAAAAAAAAAAAAAATTAAAACCAATCTTTAGATTTCCAGTCAAACAACAAACAAACAATAAACAAACCAAAAACGACGTCGAAAAAAAAAATTTTTTTCCTCATGTAATTATGTTAATGTTTATAATTATAATTTTTATAGATAATTATTTAAAATTAACAAACAAACAAACAAACGAAAAAGGTTGGTTGTAAAGTGTCGTTTTCAGGTACTTAAAAAAAAACAAATTTCCTTTTTCGTTGTGAACAAACAACAACCAACGATCACGACGTCAAGGAAAATAAAAATGACGTTTTATTAAAAAAATTTTTTTTTTAACGATCGAATTATTAAAAGTGAAAATTTAATCAAATATTTATTAATACGATTAATAATTAGCCCCCCATAAAAAAAAAATTAATAATAAAAAAAGGGGGCAGTCGAATTTGTTTGGGGCGCCACATAAATGGGGCGCCAAATTATTGTTATATGATGACTGCATTATAAATTATACATATGCTTACGTCACATTTTTTAAATTTATTTCGAATTTAAAATATTGACTTCATAATAATAATAATAATTTTTTTTTTATTTTGGCGGAAAATAAATAAGACTGAATGATTTTGAATTGGCGCCAAAAGGTAATTTTGTCGCGTACAAATCTCTTTTTATATATGTATATTTTCAAATAATAATAATAATAATAATGGTCAAAATGTCGTTAATTCTCGCGACTAAATTAATTAATACGAATGAGAGAGAGAGAAAAGCAAGACAAGACGCCGCGTATCGCATTACATTTTATTTTTCTTACCCGCATTCGATTTTTTTTTTTTTTACGCACAATTACGAAATATGAATTTAAATGAGAAGTACGCGTGCGTTTGCGTGTGTGCGTGCGTGTGCGTGTCTGAAGATTTTTGTGTTTCATCCATAAAATATTTAAGGTCACGTTAATAATGAAGTCATTTAAAAAAGAAAAGATTAATATCATTAGCGAACTTAATTATTTGTAATTAGTGTGGTATGGAAAGAGAGAAGAGAAAAAAATTTGTCTGGAAGTCATTCGACGGATGGAAAATGTCTATTGCCCCGACGTAAATATTTAACAAAAGGTTTTGGTTGTTGTTGTTGTTTGTTATCGGGTTACGAGTTGATAAACTAAATAAATAAAATTAAGAATCGCGTTTTTAAATTATTACCACCATCAACATCATCACCACCACCATCACCGCGATAATAAAAACGTTAAAGATGATAATAAGAGAGAGAGAGAGAGAGAAAGGAGGAGGGAAGAAATTAACGAATAAAGACATTGAATAATATAAAAATGAGAGAGAAAGAGAGAGAGAGCATACCGCTCAATCGCTGAGTTCCGCCGCCGCCGCTTCTTCTTCTTCTTTAGTCAAAGGTATGGTACTATGATTATAAAGGCCTTGAGCCATGAGCTGTAGCGCCAATGGATTTTTTTCTCCTCTTGCCTTTTTCATTTTCGCCCTTTTATTTTGGAACCATATTTTTATTTGAGCTTCGTTCAGTCCCAATTCTCTCGCCAAATCTTGTCTCCTCCTTTCCGTCAGGTACCTATTTTCCGCGAATTCGTGTTTTAACCTCGATAATTGATCCCCGGAAAATGCCGTTCTCGGTCGTTTTTCATCTGAATTTTTATCTTTATTTTTAGATCTTCTAGTTCTCGGGCCTAGAAAAATTTCATCATTATTATTATTTTATTATTCGTCTAACGTTCCCGAAGGGATAGTGGGAGGGGGGGGTTGAAGTAAACGTTCAAATCGTTTTTAAAATTTAATTTCATAAAATCGTCATTCGAAATTTTTCTCCCACGTTGCAATGCAATTTTCTCACATTCCTTTCTCATTTAAAAATTAATTACTAAATTATTATTATTATTACTATTTTCACTTTTTCTTAAAAAAATGAAAATTCGAATAACTCAAATGATGATGAATTTCAGGAGAGAGAGAGAGAGAAAAAAAAAATTTTCTTTTTCTTTTAACAACTTTTCCAAAGAAAAACATCTAATTACATTTTTCTTAAACAAAAACATTTTTCCTTTTTTCTTTTTTTTTAGCGTAAATAATTAAGTTTGATTTGTTGAAAACTTTAAGAAAATGTTTATTAAAAAGTAAACGAACAAGAAAATCATTAATCATTTAAAGAAAGCAAAGGGAGGAGGGGGGAAGAAAAGGGGTTGAAAATTAACTTAAAAACTCTTTTGGAAAACTGTGTAAAAGTCAATAATAATAGAATGTTAGTAAAAAAAAAATGAAAACTTTAAAATTTTAAATTACACATACAAATAAAATGAGGGAGAAAAATCGTGTGGGGAGGGATGGGGGGTTGGAAAATGAGTAATGACGATCGAACGTTTTTCCTCCTTCACCCCCTTCCCCTAATTAAAATTTTTTTTTTTTTAAATGTTGTTAATTAAGCTCTTTTAGTTATTAAAATTTAATATTTTCAAATTATTATTAAAATGATAATAATTTAAATTTAAAAAAAAAAAAGTGGCAGAAGACGAATGACGTCACTGTGCGCCATTTTGTAAATTTTCAAGGGCATATGAAAAAAAAAAAAATTTTAACAAAAATTAATTTCTTAAAATTTTTTTTCCTTTGGCTTTATCAATCATTCTTTAAAAAAACTCCCCCCGCCCCCTCATCTACGATCCAAATTCTTCTTCTTCATATTATTATTATTATTTATCGAATGTTTCAATAATAATAATAATAATAATTTTTATTTTTAACTCTCACCCACCAACTTGTGATAGAAATTTCTCTCGTTTCCTCAGTACTTACTTCTTCCTGTAACAAAAAGAAAAAAAATATTATTATCATCATCATCATCATACTCGTAATTTATTATTAAATTATTTATATACATATGTTTAAATAATAATAAATGATTGTCAACGGTGTTTTATGAACACCTCCTACACTATTCTAAACTAATAATAATAATAATAATAATATTAATGTTTATTTTATTTGAATCATCTGTCATTCGCGAGATGTGCGCTTTTTATTATTTATTATTATTTATGAAATGTTAATAAATTGATTTCAGGTTTGTGTGCGTGTGTGCGTGTGCGCGTGCATGCGTGCGTGTTTGCCAGCGCTTGAATTCAACCTTGATTCGAAAAAAAAGGAAAATTTAACATATCAATCGACTAATTCGGATGGATTATTATTATTTTCAAAACCCACGTTATTTTATGTAAATAATAATAATAATAATAATGATGTGTGCGAGTGTGTGTGTGTGTGCTTAAGGAAATTAGAAATATTAGGTATCCATTTTTGAAATAGAGAAAAGACAATAACAATATATAAAAAGGGTGAAAGAAAGAAAGAAAGAAAAAATTTTTTTTCGGTAAACGATTGACCTGAACAACAACAACAACAACCCACGTGCAGGTACTCGAAATCTCGAGAGTAGGTGTCAATTTAATCACAGCCTTGTCGATTACATCGCACTTCAATCTTCACAAATCTTACACACACAGAATTTTATCCGTTGCTTAAACATTTTTCTTCTTTTTTTCGGGGGAGGAGGAGGGGGAGCGGGAGGGGTGGGAGGATGGGGAATTCGTGGGCGTTTTAACCACAATCTAAGCAACAACTTAAAAAAAAAAATTCTTTTTTTTTTTTTTTTTTGTTATAAATAAATTAATTTTTTCTTTTCTTTCGTTTATCTTGAAATTATTTACCTGTAAAAGGTAATAAAATAAAAAATAAAACGAACGCGTCGCCCGTTTTTTTTTTTTTTTCAAATTGACTAATTCTTTTATGTACTTACTTCCCTCTTCCTCCCCTTCTTCCCCCCCCCCCGCCGTTCAGATGAAAAAAAAACGTTAAGTACAATTCGCATGACCGTAAAAAAAAAAATTTTTTTTTTCCTATCAAAATATTTACAATTTTTTTTAATTAACGTTAATCAAATTTTTTTATGCATTCTTATTATTAATTAAAAATCCCTTACCCCCGCCCACTCCCCCGACACTTTTCCTCCGTTTTCCCATTTTTAAATTTATGAGAATCGTTCCTGTTGTCGATTTGTCATACCAGAAGTAATAATAATAATAATAATAATAATTTTTTTTTTTTTAAACACTAAAAGTGACTCAATTTTAATTTAATTTTTTTTTTTTTCATTGTTTATTATTATTGATAATAAATAACCTTATCACGTAATAACAATTTTAAAATTCAATTATAAAACTTAAGGTATTGAAAAACGTAAATAATAATAATAATAATAATAATAATAATAATAATTAATTACGACGAAATCTTTTTCGCTCTATTTCCAATGAAAATGATTCATGAATCAGGTATTTAATAGCATAAAGATAAATTATTAATAATTTATCCAGAGAAGTTGAGAGAAAAGTTTGTAAAGGAACAAACGATGACTCAGGTTTAGGCAAACAACAACAACGACAACGACAACAACGACAAAAACACCTCAAAGGTATTTCAATTAATTTTTTTTTTTTTTTTTAATTTAACTTGTTAAAATATAATATTTATTAATTTTATTATTAGAAAACGAAAGAGAAAAAAAATAAATAAGGAACGTTTCTTATATTTTATTAAAGTTTAAATAAATTTAATAACTCGAGTTTATTAATAATAATAATAATAATAACCATTAAAATAATAAATAAATAAAATCTTATACATTTATAGTTTTAAACTATTATCTATACGCACGCTTTTATTGAGTCAATAAACATAATTTTTTTACATCCATTAAAAAACTTTTAACCATAAAAAAAAAAGAAAGAAAGAGTCATTTTATTCTTTGCTCTCCCCCCCCATCCACCCCTCATCTCCCTCCTCCTCCTCCTCTTTCCGTTTTTTCCAATCGACCATTTTTCTCTTTTGCTCCAATTTATAATAAAATCCAATTTTCATATTGGAAACCTCGCGCGAGTATTGTTCGAACAATGATTAATTGGGTCACCGATGATACACTCGAGGACAAAGTTTAGAGTAGCGGTTGAAGTAGTTGAGTGTAGTGTGCTCCGACGGAAGGAAGGAGGAAGAATGAGTGAACCTGAGAGATTGAACAACCAACCTGAGGAGTCCCGAGAGTAGTAAAGATTCAAATGAAGTGGTTGGAAATGAATTGAGTGACGTTGGTAATGTCTTCGTGTGTGGCTATCACGTGCCTTGTTGTGTGGTCTTTTGGGCCTTCCTTAGTGGGACAATAATTAGTCAATCATTCTGTACACAAATTCACTCTTTTTTTTTTTTTAATTTTATTCCTCATTTCTCTTTTATCGTCGTCTCCTCCTTCTCCTATCAATTCTCTTTCTTTCTTTCTTTCTTTCTTAATATATTCTTATTGTTTTTTTTTTTAAAACCCCTTTAAGTAGTAATAAAAATTCTTTGATAAATCACAAATCAAATATTATAAGAAAATTTCAGTCATACGTCACGGTTCGATATAAGTTCGTACGCGTTAGAAAAATATTTTTTTTCCCTCAGGAGTTTTTTTTTTCTTTTTTACCCCTCCCTGACTCATTTATCAAAAATTCCAATTGCAGCCGTTTCCCTCTTTTTCTCCTTTAACTCTTTTCTCCTCTATTTATTCCCCCCCCCAATTACCCCAAAACATGATTTTTTGTTTGCCTCTTTCCTACCTACCTGTCTCTCCCTCCCTCTCTCTCTCTCTTTCTTTCGCTTTCTCCTCCCCACCTTTTTTTTTTATTTTCCCCATTTTCTGGTACAGTTTTTTTTTTTTTTTTAAGGTTAATTTGATTTATTACGAATCCCCATTCATTGTTTTTCGTTTTGGTCGATTAAAAAAGAAGTAGTGAAACGTGAGGAAGTCGTGTAAAGGAAAAAAAAAATTTCTGATTATTAAACTGAGATAAAGAAAGAAAGAGAGAGAGAGAGAGAGAATTCGTTGAGAATACTAATAAAAAATAAATCTTTTTCTTACGATAGAGATATATAAATAAAGTATAAGTAAAAAATGAGAGAAAAGAAAATCGATATTTATTTACTTGCCAATATTATTATCATTATCATTATTATTAATAATAATTTAAAAAGAAAAAATAAGGAAGAAAGAATAATTAGATTAGAAAGCAGTAGGCGTAGGCAAAAACATAAATTTTAAATAATGGGGATAGTACAAAAAGAGAGAGAAAGAAAATAACGAAGTTTACAATGAGTTAAAATGAGAAGAATAATATATATTATTAATCAATACAAACAACCAACCAACAAACTACAACAACAAACAAAAAAAATAATTAAAAAAAAACCAAAGAAATAAATTAAATTTTTCTTTTTTTTTTTTTATCGATTCGAACTTTCTACATGAGTTAGAACAATTTAAAAAGTTTTTTTTCTTCTCTCTTTAACCGTAAAAAATATATTAATAATAATAATAATCATAATAATAATTTGTTTTAATTGTAAAAATTTATAATATAAAAAATTTGAAAGTTTGTTAATGTTATTTAAAAAAATATTTTAAAACAAAAGAGGGGGAGAGAGAAATGTTGATGATGTTTTTTTTTATTATCGATAACTCACCACTCAACTCCCTTCTCCCCCCCCCCGATAAATTCTAGAACAAATTTATAAAGCTAAAAGGGAAGTATTAGAGCTTAAAAAGATATTAGTTTAACATAATAAATAATAAATAATTCAAAAACTTTTAAAAACAACCGTTATCAAACACGCTGATAAGAAAAATTAAAAAAAAAAAATTCTAAACGTTTAAATTAAAAAATTTTTAATTTAACGAGTCACACGAAACGATCGAACCTTTTTCTTTATGATTTATTACTCTATGGAAGAAAAAAAAATGGCAACGTGACGATTAAATTAAGAAAAAAAAAATTTTAATAATTAAAGATACGGACGTTATTTAAAATTAAAAAAAAAAAAGTATTGCCATATTGTCGCGGTGATAATTGAAAAAAAAAAAAAAAAAAGAAAAATGGGAGCCTGTGGCAATTATGGTACACATATATGCCACCATTTGTACCGTATTTGTACCTTATAATTATCTTTTTCAATGTACAACACGATAAAGTTAGATTTAAATGAAATTTTTTCTCTTCGAGATATCGAAATAAAGGAATTCTGTAGTTGTTTCATCAATTTCAAAAATGGCGCGAAAAAAAAAATTTTGACAAAAACGCGCCATATTTAAAAAAAAAAAATTTTTTTTTTAATTGAGATGTTTTTATAATTTTTTCATTCGTTCGCTTGTTCGTTAATCATCGCCATTTTTTTTTGGAGGGGGGTGAAGGGGGGGATTTTAACGATATAAAAATATTTTAATGACCTAAGTTTTCTTTAAAAGAAAAAAAAAATTTTCATCGTTAAACTTTTCCAAAAATATAATTATTGAATTTGACCTTTAGGATAAATTGTGTTTGTTGTCGAAAAAACATTTTGAATTGTTATAAAATTAATGTTAATGATAATGATAATATATTAATCAATATGGCTGCGAAAAATTCTCTTATTGATAAGTATTTATAAATTATTTCAAAATGAAAAAGGGAAAAAGGGTTGAAAATGAGAAATGAGGGGATGGAGGGGGGTGGACTCGCTCCTATCGAATACGAGAGTTTGTTTGTTTCTCTCTCTCTCTCTCTCTCCTTTTTTTTTGATTCTCACAATGATGATGTTTTCATTAAACTAATTAAGAACGAAAAAAAATTGTTTTTTTTTATAATGATACGAAACTAAAATTCAATGTTGATTACCAACCGAAAAAAAAAAAAAAAGATCTGTTGATATTAAAGCAACGTTGTAAATTAAGACAATTAGTACGAAAGAAATGCCAGAGAAACAAACAATATTTTTTTTTGTTTGTTTGTTTGTCGTCTTTTAATTTTCAAAATTCAGGTTTGACCGAATTCGTTTGTTTTATTAAAAAAAAAAAAATGTCGCATTACAAAAATTTATTATTATTATTATTATTATTATTATTATTATTTAAAATTCGATGATGTTAAAAAAAAATTTTTTTAATTATTAAACGTGGTTTTAGAATAATAATTTTTTTTTTCAGATGTATTTCACCTGCATAAAATTTTAATTTCACACGGAAGGAGGATGTATTACGTCATAAAGCAAAGGAAAAAAAGAACATAATGGAAAGAAAAAGTTCGTTTGATAATTATCTACGTGTGTAAGGGTAATGCAGAACCGCACCTAACGTTAAACCTGTTATTCCGCAACGTTAATAAAAATCATTTTGCCGTTAAAAACTTCTCATTAATTTCAATATACCTGATTTAAATTTTTTTCTTTTTAACTGCAACTGACTCACCATTTGCTTAATAACAGAAAAAAAAGAGAAAAAAAATTACAAAATACCTAACGTAATATTCGTACCTTAAATTAAAAAAAAAAAATTTTAAAAAAAATTTTTTTTTTTTACCTTGTGAATTATCGATGGATAAAATATTAACCATGCAAAAGAAAAAAATAAAATAATAATAATATATATAAATTAACCGAATAATCGAATGAAATAATAATAATAATAATAATAAAGGTATAAAAAACATAAAAAGAAAAAAAAAATTGAAGAGCAGACGAATTAAGGCATTAAAAAGTCTTTGAGATTAGTTTAGGTTCTCCCGGTGCCTGCGTGTGGTCCCTTCAATGTTGATGGTTTACCTAATCTCTGTTTACATAACAAACTCAGGATTCCGATTACTTCTGAATTACACAGCGTAGTAGTAATATTTGATATCGGTTTTTATTTTTTTTTTCTACTGACACGATGTTTTTTCTTTATTTTTTATTTACCCCGTTTTCCATTTTTTTATTTGCAATTTTTTTTATTTATTTATTTAGTTTTAAAAAATTTTTTTTCTCTCGAAAAAATTATATTTAAAAAATTTGTTTGTTTGTTTTAAGATTCGGTTGTGTTTGCGTTTGTTGTTGTCGTCGTCGTATTTCAATCATTATTTATTAATTCAAAAAAAAAAAAACAAAAATGATTTGCAGTTTTTTAATTTAAAAAAAAAAATTATTTTTAACGGAATTTAATTTACGCATTATTATTATCATTTTCGTTTATTATTATTATTATTATTATTCGCGTGAGTTTAAACAAATTTTCATTTGTACGAATATGGTAAAGTTGTTTGTTGGCACTCCTATAATAATGCGACGACTATCGTCTCTGAATTCCATTTTTTTTCTCAAATTTTTTACTTTTTTTTATAAAAATTTAACTCGCCGTTTGTCGTGTCACTAACGAAAATATAACAAAACCAAATCTATTAAGAAAAAAAAAAATCATTCGGAGATTTATGCCAATATATAAAGTATTCTTCCTATTTATTCCCTTCCAGCAAGGTTTTTTCCAGGTGGGATTCCAATCAGGATTTTCAGCATTTTTTTTTTTTATCATTTACGATTATTTATTAAATCATTCACTGACTATTATTCATCTATCTATCATCGAAAGATGTGATATCGATCGACCTTGAAAAATTAATCATAATGTGCGCCTCCGTGATAACTTTTCAATAATAATAATAATAATACAATACATTATTAAAAAAGACGGATGAAAATATTTCACGTATTATTTTTAATTCCGAAGGCGATTTCTTCTTTCTTTCCTACTAATATACGTATTATTATTATTATTATTATTATTATCATCATCATCATCATCATCATCATCAACTACAACATTTTACGCTTCGAATATAAAAAAAAAAGGAAAAAAAATTATTATTTATTGTTAAAATCTATCATTAGCGTAATTAATAATCTACAATTAAATTTTCTTCTTTTTCCACCATCCCTCCCGTTACTTCGCCCTCTTCTCCTTCCCCCTTTCTCCCCCCGCGCGCGCGAAATCCTCGTTACTTGAATTCATTAGTAAGACTCGGCACGACAGGTACGACGACGGTAGACAAAAAATTTTGGGAGGTCTTAATTAATTCGAGAATGACGGTTGGTATACCAACTAGAATGTAAATGGGATACCTAAAAAAAAATACTGTTTTTTTTTTTTTTTCTTTCCCACGTTTAAAATTCTTCGGCTCTCGTTTCCTAACCAGATTTATTATATTTATTAATGTGTGCGAGAGAGAGAGAGAGAAAATAATAATTTATCTATTTTATGTAAATAAAAAAAAAAAAATCGGAGGTTTTAAAATAAATAAAATAAATTTAGCACGTTGATAACTACGATTATGATTATTATCAATGATTAAATTATTAAATGTGTCTTGGAGTGTGGCCTTCAGTGGCGGCGGTGGGGGGTGGTGGTGGTGGGGGTGGTTTTATAAAAAAAAAAAAAAACTTTGTGGATTGACACTCGAAAACAAATGGCGATAAAAAAATTTTTGCATTTTTCGAATGATGTTTAAAATAAAAAAAAAGAATAAAAGAAGTAGAAAGAGAGAGAGAGAGAGAGACAGTTTATCCTTTTTTAATTATTTCTTTTACTACGAAAGAAGAAAAAGATGGAAAACAATGGTCGATTAAATAATAAGTAATTACATGCAAAATAGAGATGTCATCATTATTATTTTTTTTTTTTAAGGCGTTTTAAAATTAAATTTTTTTTTTTTTCTACGAATGGGTGAACGATGATGAAAATTTCAAACAAGAAATTTCAGGGTTACCAACCACACAAATGTAAAAAAAAAAAAAGATTTCGATTGTGGCAATTCAGGTTTTTTTTTTACATTCTCAAAAAGTACAAAGGTCATTAAAGGTAAATTTTTTTATTAAAATTTGTCGAGTTGCTACTAAAAAAACTTTTAAATAACATTATCATTATTATCATTACATTTAATTAATTATTATTAATTTAAAGTTATTAAATTTAATCTTTTAATTATTTATAAAAAAAAAAAAAAAATAACGTTAACACTTCATTTTCATCTTCTGCTTCTTCTTCTTTAATCTTTTAGGGCATTTAATGACAGGTAATAAAAACATATCAAGTAGGTAAGTTTGATGACCTTTTTGTGTTTTTTATTAGAGTCATCAAAAAAAATTTTTTTTTTTATCATTATCGCGTCACCCCGTCGGCGACAAATTTTAGTGAGAGAGAGAGAGAGAGATTTTAAATACGTAAATTCAAAATACAAAGAGAGGAAGACTCCCTCTCACTCACTCTCTCTCTCTTATATTTTTACGGGTTTGAAAATAATAAAAGGATATTTACAACATGAAACACATAAATTTCAGGTACCCTAATATATAGAAAAAAAAATTCAGTAATAATAATAATAATAATAATAATAATAATAATAATGCGTCATTATGAAATAACCATAAACTCATTGAAACAACCAAAGAATAATTCTCGTCGGTCCTATAATAATTTTTTATTTATATCCTTTTTTTTTTCAAGGTGCGAGACCGTGAAGCAGAAGGTTTGTGTGTGTGAGAGAGAGATAGAAAATGTTAAAGACAATAATTTAATTTACAGAAATTGTCACGAAAAGTCATAAGTTAAAAAAAAAAGAAAAAAATTTTTTGTTTTTATTTTTCCCCATTTTTTTTTTTGTTAACTGCAGTAAACTTATTAATGATTTTTTATGTTTATAACGCGAGTATGTTGTAAATAAATAAATAAATAAATAAATAAATAAATAAAAGGTTCTTATAACGAGTTTCAGGTATTTTTTATTTAAAAAAAAAAAAAATCTCTTTTGAAAAACTTTATATAATTCCATGTACGTTTTTTGGTTTGTTTGTTCTTTCATCATCAAAATTTAAATTTTTAATTTTTTTAACATAAAAAAAAACACAAAAAACATACAAACAGGAGTGTATGGTAGTGAAATAAATAAATTTAAAAATGGGGGAAGGGGGGAGGGGGGAGGGGAGCTCTCTCTCCCTAAGGCACAAATACGTTTTAGGTTAAAAAAAAAACAATTAATTTTTTTTTTTACTGCTTTTGTTTGATTTATGTTTTTTTCCTATTTTATTTCTTAAGTTGGTTTTTGTTTTCTAAAAAACATCCCCAGGTACGATTCGAAAAAAACGATTTACAAAATCAAACAAACAACAAACACTTTTTACGTCACTTCCGTTATTTAATAAAATCTCGCTTCGACAAACACCAAATCCAATCCAACGATTAGAAAGAAGGATTGCCAACATTAAACATTGATTTGATTTCATTAAAAGGGAAAATTTTTTCTATCATTTCCGGTTAACGAATAAAAAATTTTTTTTTATTATTATTATTTGCATTCGATTCAAAAGTTCAAAAAAATTTGTTTCCGCATTCGAAACATATAAAATATTTCATTGAAATTTTTTTTTGTCGTGTCACCAGATAAAAAAAAAATTTTATAATCTTGTTTTTATGACTTTTCCGTCTTTTTTCCTACACAAAATATAATTTTGCATTATGCGTTTTATATAAAATATCAAAAAAAAAAAAAAAATACAAATTCAACGGAATTTTATAAATATTACCGTAACAGCAATAATAATAATAATAATAATAATAATAATAATAATAATAATAATAATAATAATAATAATAATAATAATAATAATAATAATAATAATAATAATAATAATAATAATAATAATAATAAAATTACCGTGTAAATCGAATTTAATTAATGTTTTTCTTTACTTTTATTTAAATTCCGGTTTTTTTTTTTTTAGAAAAATAAATTAAATCTTTTCTCTCGTTTTATATGACGTAAACGTATGTGACGTCATTTGTTTTTTTATTTAGACGATTTTTTAAATATTTAAAATTGATATTATGTCGTTTGTTGTCGTTTGTTGTTGTTGTTGAAAATATCAAAATACTTTAAAACACGATATAGGGAAAAAAAACCTTGATCTAAATAATCATTATTCGTTTAATTAAATAAACGCGAAAGTTCACGCTCTTATTATTCATTTATATTATAAATACTAATGTAATATTATATTTACGATGATGATAATAATAATAATAATAATAATAATAGTAATAATAATAATAATAAATTTAAAATTGAATACGAAACAATTAATTTTAAAAAGAAAATTTATTTCCACGTAAACGTTATTTTTTGCTTTTGTTATTATTATTATTATTATCGATTAACTATTCGTGGGTCGTGATAATGTAAGAGAATTTTTTTTTAAATAGAAACAAAATGATAATAATAATAATAATAATGATTTTTTTTTTATTCAGTCAAAAACCTGATACCGGAAAAAAATAATTTGATATCAAGCGACAACATTTTCAAGTTGTTGCCAATATCAGTTCGCTTCATCTCACGTGTGGTCTAGAAAATTCGTCGACCCAGTCCTATTTATATTATTAATATTATTATTATTATTATTATTATTATTATTATTATTATTATTATTATTATTATTATTATTATTATTATTATTATTATCATTATTTTTTTTTTTTTTTTAATATGAAATGTGCGTATAGACGTCTTTGTATATATGTATACATCGCGACGGAGTTAAAAATTAAAAAAAAAATTTATATTTATTATAATGTTTTATCATTTCCTATAAGAATTATTATTATTATTATTATTATTATTATTATTATTATTATTATTATTATTATTATTATTATTATTATTATTGTTATTAGAAATACGACAATACAACGATTTAAACGACCACGACGAATATTTATAATAAATTATTATTATTATTTTTTAAGTAATAAAATTTTATAATGATAATAATAATTATTATTTACGTTTCCTTTACCCGAAACGTTAAATTTTCATCCCTTCTTCCCCTTTCACCTCTTCACATACGTTTAAAAAAAAAACATAAACGTGGATTATTTTTTTTTGGTGTTAAGGATGGAAAAAGGGATGATTATAACGATGTATAAAAGTTTTATTATAAATAATAATAATAATAATAATAATAATAATAATAATAAATATGAAAGTTTCGTTATTTATTATTATTCAGGTATAAGGTATGAGGAGTGATAAAGAAAAAAAAAATTACCCGATAAGAATATTAATTATTAATTAATTAAAATAAAAATTTGCCGACAGGTGATTTTATTAATAAGGTAAATAAAAAAATTATTATTATTATTATTATTTAATAATAATAAATTATTTATTATAAGAGTAATAAAATTAAAATAAATGATTGGTGGTAGGTAATAAGAAAATGGTAACAAATTGTAAGCGGCGAAACGTTATATTTTTTTCTCATCGTTTAAAAATAATAAAATTCAAGTTAGTTTGTTGTTTGTTGTTTGTTGTGGTGTAGCGTGTGAAGTTTGCATGCTGATTTTATTATCTGAATTTCCTCTCAGGTGAAAATACTTACGAGTCAAAGTGGCAAAAAAAAAAAAGTTTTTTTTCATATCTAAAGACACGATATATATATTTTTTTTGTTACCATTATTCGTGATAATCATTCATAATATTATGTGACAACAACAATCGAATGTATAAAAAAAAATATAGGTATACGGTTAAATTACAGGATGTCGAACCACGTGGGGGTCTGATAATAATAATAATAATAATATATCAATGAAAAGAAAAAAATCGGTGGTTGTGAAGGGGGGGCGGTTGGTGGAGCAATATCAAGACTTCGCGTGAATAAAATTTTTTAACTTTTTTGTGTCTTTTTTCTTTTGCCTTAAGCAATGTTTATATAAACCGGAAATGATTTTAAATAATAATAATAATAATATTGTTTTTAATGTTAAATGTTATGAAAATTAATGTGATGATGATAATAATGAATATGGTAAAATAAAGTTACGAAAAAAAAAGAAAAGTCATGAAGGCATGAATTTTTTTTTTTTTATGTAAAATGATAACTGATTTAATTGGTTGTTATTTGGTTGTTGGTTGTTGTTGCGAGGTTGAGTTGCCCATGACTTAAATTCAATAAAAATCACGAAATTTTCACGGTTGAAAAAATTTAAATAATTTTATTTAAATTAAAGAGATCGTATATAATTTTAAAAAAAAATGGATTATCGGAGGATTAAAAAATTACGAAAAATTTATTTATAAGACGGATTAAGAAAAAAAAAAAGAAAAAAATTGGGTGGATTGTAAAAATTCACATTTTCAAACGTTTGTTGTTTGTTTATGTGTTGTTACCCTGTTCACGATGATTTACGCAAAAATATATATATATATTTTTTTGACAATGTTATTATTATTATTTCTTATATTTATTCACCACCCCAAATCTTTATATTATTATTATGATCGTCGATTTTATAATAATTTATAAATATATAAAAGATTTTTTTCTTTTTTTTTTCAATAAAATCTGCCATATTATTATAAAAATTTTTCATTTCTTTATTAAATTTATGTCGTCATTTTTTCCTTTGTTTGTTTGTTTGACTTTTTACCATTGGTAATATTTTTTGTTGTTGTGACGTAATAAAATAAAAATCGATATTGAAAGAAAGATTTGTTTGTTTTCATTGACTACGATAATCTATGTCGTGCGAGTAAATTTATTAGAAATTTTAAAATTGGGGAAGGGGGAGGGAGGGAAATCGTGGAAATAGAAAAAAAAATAAATTTTTTTAATCGTTAAGGAATAATTATGGGATAAATAAGGATTACGTTTTGATATCTTTGTTTAACTTGTAATAATAATAATAATTAAAAAAAAATAATAAATATATCGATGGACAAAATTTCTCGAATGTTTGTTTGTCGATTATTTGTTTGTTTATTTAAATTTATCATGTTTTCTAAAAAAAAAAAAATTCTAAATCGAAGTGATAGGTAGATAGGTAGGCAGTCGAATAAGAACACCACAAAATCTCAATAATTTTTTTTTTTTCAATCATAAAAAAAAAGTTACGAACCAAAAAAAAATTTTGTGGTAAAAAAAAAAATCTTACAAAGATCTTTACGTGCATCATCGTTTCCGCCGATTTTCGATTTTTGTTTGTTTGTTTGTTTGTTCAATGTCAAAATATTTATAGAAAATTATAGAAATTCAAAACCGAGTTAATTTAAAAAAAAAAAAAGAAACTAACAGAGTAGTAAGTACACGCATACGCACGCACTCACACACGAACGCACGCACGCACGAAAAACCAAAAAAAGTTTTTTTTTTTTTTAATTTTATTTAAATATGCGCGCCTAAAAACAAACAACAACAACAACCGGATGGAAAATCCTTCCATCAAAAATGTTTTTTAA
>NW_002987010.1:229837-231679 GCF_000006295.1 Pediculus humanus corporis
TTAAAAAACATTTTTATCAAGTAAAACCATTTTTAAAAATAATAAAAAATGACGTCATCTAAATTATTATTAATATCATAAATTATTAATTTATTTAATTGTATTTTTAAAAAAAATTAGTAAATAAAAAACGATATTAAAAAAAATTTTTTTAAAAACAAAATCACCATACTTTGTTTGATTTATTTATTTTATTTTTATTCGTAAAAAATTATGAAATTAATTTGAAAATATTTTATCCTATCCCCTCCCCTCCCTTTTCGCCCCCCAAAAAAAGAAAAATCGGTTTTTCGTTAAAATACTACCTATAAACCCGCCTTCAAATTTTTTTTTTTTAACCAACTTAGGTTATATTTTTTAAATTTTATTTACAAAATTTGTTTCTCCCACATTAAAATTTATTTTATTTATCGTCTGCTAGAAAGTCGATCAAACACAAGAAAAAAAAAATTAAAATGACGTCATAATAAATAAAAACAAAAACTTTTTAATTAAATTTTTTGTTTTTTTTTTTTTTTATTCGACGAAAAAGGTGTGACGTAAACCGATTTGAAATTACCGCCAACACTAGTGCCACGATACAAAAAAAAAAAAAAACAATTATTCGATAAATAATAATAATAATAAAATGACACGGTTTAAACGAACAAAGATTAAAGTAAAAAAAAAAAAGTATAGGGTTAAAGTAATGAAAAAATTGGTGAGATCATCATCATCATCATCGTGGATTTCGATCGAATCCCAACAATCGAAAATACCAACAACATATGGAAAATAAGAAATAAAAAGGAAATGAATATGAAGAAGAATAAAAAAAAAAAAAAAAAAATTCATCGTAAGAATTTATTATTAAAGCCGCCAATGTAGAGCTTGAACGAAAAAAAAAAAAAAAAAAGTTGAAAACAATATATGATTCAAGTTGAGGGGGCTCCGTGCTGCCCCCGAGCACCATCGTGTGTGGCCTCAAGCTACCTGGTCTGATGTCTTCATCAGCAAATGATGACGGCAGGGGCCTTCTTTAAACATTTTCATTCTCGTATTATTATCATCATCATCATTATTATTAAAATTATTCACTTATTTAATATCATTTTATTTTATTTTATTATTTATAAAAAAAATTCGTTCGAATCCTTTCGAAAAAAAATTTTTTGTTTGTTTGTTTGTTCGTTCTATCGAATCCCCCTTCGAAATACATCCAAAAACTAATAATAATAATAATAATAATAATTAAATTTCTTTCCGGGTGTAAAACAAAAAGTGTATTTTTTCTAACGACACGACGACGACAAATATAATTAAAATAAATAAAATCACTTTCTCATATTAATAATAATAATAATAATAATAATAATAATCGATTTGTAAATAAGTAGTAATATTATAATTACTCTATTATAAATCAAATAACTGTCAATAGAATAGAATAGAAAAAAAATTTAAATTTTTCAAATTTAAATTTGAGCTGTCAATAATTTTGTATGATTTTTAATAGTCTGGCGTCGTCGTTATTTTCTAATTTTAATAATTAATAATTATTATTATTAATAATCATCCTATTAATTAGGGGTATCACCCGTAAAAATTATTATTATTATTATTATTATTGACGCGTGCGATTCTAATTCCTTTTGTTAATTTTTATTTCGTTTAACAAAACCCTTTTAAATAGGAGTCAACGACCTCCGTGTGTGTTTACATCCCCCCCTTTGAAACAAATGAAATTTGGCAACGTTGATTTAAATGACGTTCGGGTAAAAAATTTTTTTGTTTTTTTTTTTTTAAATTAATGACGTACGATCAATTTTATCCAATTAAGTAGTAGTGGTAGTAGTTTCACTA
>NW_002987010.1:232582-233508 GCF_000006295.1 Pediculus humanus corporis
AAATTATGTATTAATAATTTTTTATTTTTTTTGAAAAGTAATAATTAATTTAGAAAAAAAAAACTATGGCAGATACCTGTTTTCCTCATATATTTGTGTGTGTGAAAAGGTTTTTAAAGGTCATACTAAAAAAAAAAAGTTTAAAAGTTTGTTATGTAAATGAATTTCGAAAAGTAATAATAATAATAATAATAATAATAATAATAATAATAATAATAATAATTAATAATAAAATTAATAAGTTAAATAATAAAAAAAAAAAATGTTGAGCTATAAAATAAAGATGAATGTTTTTTTGTAAAAAAAAAAAAAAAATTTAACGAGTGATAAAACAACCCGATTAATTTTTTATTAAACGTTTAAAATTAAACATCGTTTGTCGTTTGTCGTTTGCATTTATAATTCATTCATAAAAAAATGCGCAAGTATTTATATTAATTAATTAATTTTTTTTATTAATAAATAATTAATTATAATTTGTTTAATTCTTAGATAAACACATGTACGCGCGTATTTGTTTTTGAATTTTTTTTATAAATATCAATTTTATTTTATTAACATTATTTGTACCGTTGTTGTTTGTCGTTGTCGTTTGTCGTTGTCGTTTGTCGTTTGTCGTAATTTTTTTTTTCGATTAGTTTGTCTGATCAGGTTTTTTTTTTAACGGATTTATGTTAACGGAAAATCGTAAACATTATTTAAAAAAAAAAAAAAAACAAATCCCATCGTTATTTTAAATTTATTTTATTACTATTATTATTATTTAAAAAATATTTTCAGACGACGGAAATAATAATAATAATAATAATAATGTATTTATTTCGCCTTGTCTCGTACCGGAAATCAACAAACAAACAAACTCACGTGTGAATTTTAATAAAAATTAATCAATTAAAATCATCAGATTGTAACAACAACAACAATTA
>NW_002987010.1:233741-236114 GCF_000006295.1 Pediculus humanus corporis
CCTCCCCCCTCCCTTTATAAACTCATTAAATTTTTTTAAAAATCGAAATGAAACTACCGACTACTACCTTATGTATTATTATTATTATTATTATTTCGCATTTGCGTTTGTATGAGTATAAACAACAAGAAAACGTGTAATATTCATACATGTAAGGAACATTAATTATACGGTCAAATGGTTTTTAAGATTTGTGTGTTTGTGTTTTACTAGCGGTTTTGTGTGTGATAGCCATGAAAGGAATGCAAAAGAAGGTTGTTGTTAAACATTTACACCGTAATTACCTTTTGAAATGTGAGCGGTTGTTGTAAAAGTTTTTTTTTTTTTTGTTTGTTGCTCTTGTTGTTTGTTTGTTTTCTATACGAACGCGAATATTTTGACAATTTAAAAAAAAAAAAAGAAAATAAAAATTTTCGGTAATCTTTTCTATTATTATAATTATTATATTTAAAATTATAATTGATGGTAATAATAATAATAATAATAATAAAACGAGAGTAAACGAAAGAGAGATTACGAAAAAAAATTCGCGGGGAGGCGGGGGAGTGCGTGAGGAGGAAAATGGCAAATTTTTTTAGTAATAAAAAAATCGAGGAAAAAAAAAATTATTATTTTTCGGTCGATTTACCGGTAAAAAAAAAATTAAGAAATGCCTGAATGTATATAATATTATGATAATAATCAATAATAATAATAATAATAATAATAATAATAATAATAATAATAATAATAATAATAATAATAAGAGAAATGTTAAGAGAGAAAGAGAGAAAGAAAATGTCCGTTGAAAAAGGTAATGAATATAAATATAGGAAGTGAGGTCTACGCGTGTGGTCCATTGGGCGTATCAGTTTACACTAAGGCTTAATTGAAACCTGTGTGGCCTGGCCTTTAATACCGAGAGACTTGGTTGTATATTCTACCTTAACTTTTTCTTATGCCACGATATATATATACACGTTCCTCGTTCTTCTTTCACTTTTTACTTGTGCGTGTGTATGCGTGTGTATGCGTGTGTGCGTGTATTTTCTCTACCTTTTTATTATTTCCTTTTCTACAACATTGCTTTCTCTTAATGCAAAAAAAAATTAAATTTATTTTATTAATAAATTGGTTGTTTAATTTATTTTTATGTTATTGCCTTTAAAATTTTTTTTTTCATAACATTTTTATGTTTATTATTATTATTATTACTATCGTTAATAAAATTCTTTTTTTTTTTTTCTTTTAAGTTAAAAAAAAAAAATTTTTTTAAAGATTTGAATTTGTTGCGGATGGTTTATACTAGTTTACCCGCCACGTGGAAATAAATTGATTAGAATGTACTGATAAGAATAACACCCATGATTTATTGCATTAATGATTTTTTCGTTAATGTAAAATCCACGAGTTATAAATTATTATTATTATTATTATTATTATTATTATTAACCCTTTGGGCGTGTTGTAAAGTGAGTATTACTTTTTTACGAAATCAAATTTATTTATTTATTTATTTTTTGTTTGGGATGTGATTTGATAAAAATAATAATAATAATTTGTAACAGGAATTTTCTTTAAAAAAAAAAAAACTCACATTTTTGTAAGTCACGTGACAAATTCATAAAAAGAAAAGAAAAAAAAAATGAATAAAAAATTGTTTTTCTTTGTGTGTGTTTGTTTGTTTGTCTCTCCCTAATTACTGTTTTAAAAAATCGATTCATTTTTCATTTGTTGTTGTTGTTGTTGTTATTATTGCTACAGATTTTAGATTTCCGACGAGTTTACGCCGTAATGATAATAATAATAATTGAAACCTGTTTTTCATTCTTTCTTTCAAAAAAAAAAAAAAGATTATTATCATTTTAGGCTTTGTCACACTATGAGAGACTCATGTATGTTTTTTATCACTGATATTTTTGCGGTTTTGTTTGTTGTTGTCTCCTGGAAATACCTGGTCGGATGAAATGCATTCATTTAAAAAAAAAAATTTAATTCATTCTTTTTCTTCTTCTCTTTTTTTTTTTAACGTGGGTTTAAATCTTTAAAACAATTTTTTTTTTTTTTTTTTTAGTTTTTTCGACCACCGGATTTCCTTTCATATGAATGTTCCATTGTTTTTTTTCCTTATTTACAAAAAAAAAAAAAGTTAATTACGTTTTAAGTGTTTTTAATGTGTTATTTATTATTATTATTAATAATAATAATCACGATCGTAAGAAATTTGGCACATTTGGAAAAAGAAAGAAAGAAAAAAAAAACGTTTAATCGTCGCATGTCAAATGAAAATCGAATCCGGCAGAAAACTTGTTTTTGCCCCTAAGCTTATCATTATTATTATTATTATCGTTTAAATTTTCCCATCGTGGTTAAATTCTATCACTTATCTTTTCT
>NW_002987010.1:236207-238504 GCF_000006295.1 Pediculus humanus corporis
CGCGATCGAATGTTACAGAAAAAAAAAGAAAAACTAACGACGACGAATATAAAATTTAATTTGAACGAAATTCGGCGTTGTAGCCCATTTGCGATATGTGCGCTAATGATATACAACCAACCGATAATTGACGAAACGAGAGGGAGAGAGTGAGAGAGCAAAAAAGAAAAAGCCAATAATTTCGGTCGATAATAATAATGATGAATAAAATTGCTGCCACGTTTCGTGACATAGTTTTTTCCTTTTTATTTCCGTTGTTTTTTTTCTTTAAAACAATTTTAATGTGTTTGCTTACGACCCTAGGAAAAAAGGAAAAAAAGGTTCTAATTAATTTTTTGGACGTGAAGTTAAAAAAAAAAAAAACGACGCTTTGAAATAATAATAATAATAATGAATGAAAAATCAACCACTTAAATATAATGTAAACCATTGGTTTTTTTTGTCCTTGTGTTGTATTGTCGTGATGTCGTGTCAGAAGAATGCAAATCGATTTAAATTTAAATTGTTTGTGTGTGTTCTTTCCTTAAGTAGTTATGTCATTTATTGATTAGTCACAAATCGATACGATATTTATAACAAACAAACAAATAAACAAACAAAACAAATTATTTATCATTTTTATTACGTAAATTTTTATTAAAAAAAAAAACATAACGAAAACACGAGGTAAGTAACATGAATTTTATGTTTTTGTTTGTTTTATATTTTCAAATCATTTTAAATAATAACAAAATTATGTTGTATCGTTTGTTGTTGTTGTTGTCATTTGTATTGAATTTTTTTTCTAATTTCACGTTTGTTTTATTACAATATAATTACTCTTGATTTTTTTGGCTACTGTTTTAAAGTTATCATCTTCAAATTAAAAATAAATCAAATTCTGATGACACGTTTTTTTTTTTTTTTTAAATATTTTCCTTTTGCCCAAAGGTTTCCTTTTTTTTTACTCCCGTTACGTTTTTTTTTTTACGATACCGTTAGGAATTTTCATATATTAATTCGAATCGTTTCCGGTTTTTTTTATTTAAAAAAATTTTTTTCTTAACGACAATCGGATACTAATTATAATTATTTAATGTTAAACATGTTTATTTTAATTAATTTTTAATTTATTTATTTATTTATTGATTATAAAAAATGTCGGTTTTAATTAAAAAATTTTTTAATAAATTTAAAAAAAAAAAAAAAACCGCCAAAAACAAAACAAAACATCGCCGCCTTTAAAATTAATGTGTTTACTCTTGTTATCATTATCGTTATTTTTTTTTTTTGTAAAAATGGCGAATGCAAGACGTCAAAAAGAAATAAAAAATATTGTTTTTTTTTTTTTTTTTTTCATTTTTTTAAAATTTCCGATTGTTTTGGACAACATTCAAAAAAATAGTTGTTTTGTTTGTTTGTTTGTTTGTCTTTAGTTTTTCACTCCCTCCCTTTCTGACTTCTGACACTCATTTAAAAAAATAAAAATAAAAATTTCCCTATCATCACGGTTTATTTATTTTTAAAAAAATTTTCACAACATACGTCAACCATAATAATAATAATAATAATAATAATAATAGTAATTGTTATTATTATTATTATTATTATTCATTGTCGTTAAAATTAACAGTTTCGAATCGAGACAATAAGCATTCAACCCTCTTTGAAACGTGCTTTTGCAAAAGCTCTCACTCTCACACTCTCTCCTTACTTCTCCCTTTCTCTCTCTGTCTGTGCCACTCTCTCTCTCTTTTTTTTCTAATAATCTTTCAATCCATAAATAAATACGTACATAAAATGTAAATATTACCCGCAACATTAAAAAAATTTTTTTTTTTTTTTTACTTATTTAAATCCTCGGTTTTTATTACGTTTTATCGTTTTTAAATGGTTTTTAAATTTATTTTTATCGTACGTTTATTATTATTATTATTATTATTATTATTATTATTATTATTATTATTATTATTATTATTATTATTATTATTAATAAAAAAAAAACGATAATCGATCGATAATTTTTTTTTTTATTTGTGGCGAAATTAAAAAAAAAAAAAGAAAATCTCTCATCGCGTTGAATTGTTTTTTAATATCCAATGGAATATTTTTAATAAAATCGTGAATGCCGTCAATTGAATAATAATAATAATAATAATAATAATAATAATAATTACGTAGAGTGTTGCGTAATATATTAATTTTTTTTTGAATCGCCATGAAAATTTATTATTTTTATTATCGTATACAAACGATGCGTGTGTGTGTCAACGATAATAAAGTGTCTAATGACACTTAATAAACATCAAGAAGAAAAA
>NW_002987010.1:238721-253066 GCF_000006295.1 Pediculus humanus corporis
AATATTATTATTATTATTATTATTATTATTATTATTATTATTATTACTTGATTCAACGACCTTTAAGCGTCAAAAAAAAAAAAATCAATTTTATGTTTGTTTTGATGAAAAAAAAAAAACAAGTTTTTCCTATGAAATAATAATAATAATAATAATAAATATCATTAAATAAAAGTTATTATTATTATTATTATTATTATTATTATCATTATTAAGGGGTATTAGTAACGGTTGGTGAAAAAACAAAAAATTCGGTTTTGTTTGTTCAGAAGGATTTAATCAGTTATTAAAAACTTTGCAAAACGAATTAATAATGTAAAAAAGGAAAGAAAAAATCGTGGCACGAGATAATAATAACAAGGTAAAAGATTGATTATGTTACGTCTTTTAAATTTTTTATGTTATTATTGCGAAACAACGGCAAACGTCGTCGTCAACAACCAAACAACAACCAAAAACTTTTTTTTTGGTCATTAACGACGACCTCCGTGAAAAAGAAATTTTTTTTGACTTTTTAATTTATAACGTCGACGACATATCATTTTTTTTTTTTTGCATCGGTTGATTAGCAGACGAACTCGTTTTTTTTTTTTACGTGTGTGTGCGTGCGTGTGCCTGCGTGTATGCGCGCGTTTGTTTGCGTTTGTGATAATTTTAATATTTAAATTTAAATTATGTTTATGTGAGGATAAAAATCTCATCGGTTGAATTTTTTTTTTTTTTAAATGTTAATAAAAAAAAGTTAATTTAAATAAAATTAAAATAAATTAAATCATATTATTATTATTATTATTATTACTAGTCGATGTTATAAATTAATAATAATAATAATAATAATTATTATTATTGTAATCATTAATAAATAAATATTATTAATAATAATAATTTTTTTTTTTACGATTATGGTTTACGTCGTATTCCCATAGATTAAACATGATTCGACATTTTTTTTTTAAATTTAAAAATCATAGAGTAAATAAATTATTAATTTTTTTATATCATTATTATTATCATCATTATTATCATTATTTATTTTAAATTTAAATTTAAAATTAAAAACGTTATTAAGTTCAATAAATTTTTACGTAATTTTACATTTGATTACGTCAAATGAATAAATAAACAATTTTATTTTACCCCTTACGTTTTAATTACCTTATTAATGTTAATGATAATGATAATGATGATGATAATAATAATAATAATAATAAATAGGAAAAGAGAGAGAGAGAGAAAGAATCGCGTTTATTCGTCGAAAGAAACGGATTCCCCATTTTTATTTTATTTTTTCGCTACGTTCCATCATCATCCAGGTGTCCCTTTTTTTTTTTCATCCCTATCTGAACCGTTATTTACCCCCCCCACAAAGGGCTTTAATCTTCAGGTCAAAGGTCGATAATGCCAAAAAAACGCGGGAAAAAAAATTTAAATAAAATACCGAATTAATTAATTTTTTTTTTATTTAATTGATTACATTCATCCATCGGATTTTTAATAATTAATTATAATATTTTAACTTATTAATAATTATAATAATAATAAATCTTTTTCAAAATATTATTATCATTATTATTATTATTAAAATCTTACATAAAAAATTATTATTACGCAGTAAATTTTTTTTTTTATTAATTCTTTTAATAATGTTTAATCTTCGCTCACGACTTGTTCTTTACATTATTATTATTATTATTATTATTATTATTATTATTATTATTATTATTATTATTATTATTATTATTATTATTATTATTATTATTATTATTATTATTATTACCATCGTAATGACCGTATCATCGTAATCATTATTATCGTCGTTATCATGATTTTTACCATCATTATTATTATCTTTATTGATTTTTGTCCACATTAATATGAAATAATAATTTTTTTTTTTTTGCGGAGACTCCTTACGTATTACAATCGAATAAATCTTTTTCGTTTCTGGAAATGTCTTTATTATTATTATTATTATTATTATTATTATTATTATTATTATTATTATTATTATTATTATTATTATCGTATCGAACGAATAAAAAAAATAAATAAAATATTGATTTATTAATTAATTAAGTCATTAAATAATTGATTTTTATTTATTTATTAATATTAATTCGATCAATAAATAAATAATTATTTTTCTCGAAAGATTATAAAAAACTTATTAAAAAAAAAAAATGGCGGCGACGATATTTTATTATTATTATTATTGCTGATACGGCCGTTTTTGATTTGCGTTAAATATTAATAATAAAATTTCAAATTTTTTTTTTTATCTTTCTCTCGGATTTAAATTATTTATTATTAATGATTACCGAAGGTTATTAAACTTATTAACTCATTAAATTAAATAAACTACTTATGTAACTATTTAAAATTTAAATTATTAAAGTGTGAATTAATAGGAATACGAGTACAAAACATTTAAAATTATATATGTGAGAGAAAATTCAGTTGGCAACCCTTTTATTATTGTTGTTTTTTTTGGGGGGGAAGAAAGGGGGAGGAATGAGAAAGATGGGAACTGAATGAGGGGGGTAGGAAGCTTTCTTACGTATATCGTGAACTTTGACCTCTTCGAATCAAATAAAAATCAAAAAAAATAAAAAATTCCGGAACGAAATTTTTTCCAATACGATTTGGGCGTGTATAGACAATTTTTCTTTTTCATTATTATTATTACTATTATCATTAACCCGAGGGTTTCATTTCGACAAATTTATTTATTTAAATAAAAATTTATTAATAAATTAACTTATTAATTAATAAATAAATTATTTTTAAATACCCGATGTTCAAAAAAAGTTTTAATAATTATTTAACCGCGTGTGTTATTGCCAAAAAAACCCAAATTTTTTTTATATGCCAACAGGAAATCCTATTATTCATAATAATGATAATAATAATGATAATGATGATAATAAGTCAAAATTTTTGAAATAAATAAATTATTTTTTTTATTTAATAAATTCTGATTAATCGTTCGTCTTTCCTGTATTATCGTTCATTAATATTTAATTTTTTTTTTTTTTGTCTTCTACTTTAATAATAATAATAATGATGATGATGATGATGATGATAATAACTTATTTTGTTTTTTATACTGAAAAAAAAACTATTAAATAATAATATTATTATCATCATCATCACGGTTTTTGTTTATTACATTGATAACATTTTATTTGAGGAGGGAAAAATAAACCGGTTTTCCGAGGGATAAATAAACACTGTTTTTAGGAAAAAAAAAAAAAAAGGAAAATTAAAAATTATGCAATTATGATGATGATAATAATAATAAACGCGCGTAAATTTATTTATTATTAGTTTTGTATATTTAATGACATAATTATTTAAATACGCGCGTGTTAATGGTAAATTTTTTTTTTTTTTTTTTTGAATATGCCTTGTAATTTTTTCTACTTTTTTTTTTTATTCGACTCCCCACATAAAAAACTTGTTTTAAAAAAAAACGCACACAAAGTAAACAAATAAGTAAATAAATAAATAAATAATTTTTATTTTATTTATATTAAATTAGTAATAAAAGGAATATTTATAAAAAAAAAAAGGAAAAAAAGTGCATCAAAAAGAATTTTTGCAAAAAAAAAGCATCAAATAATTACGATGATGATGATAATAATAATGATGATAATGATAATGATGATAATAATGATAATAAAAACCAGTATCGCTAATTAAATTAGACGGTAGCATTTACGGTATATTTTACTACTTACTTATAAACGTTTATGTAAGAAAGAAAAAAAAAAAAATCAAGTTTTTTACCTTGGGAAAAGTAAAAAAAAAATTTCTTTGCCGATCTTTAAAACTACTATTATTATTATTATCAAAACGAATAACTTATTTATTTATTTATTTATTAATGTGCCTAAAGTAATTAAATTAATTTGTAAGATCGTCACACACACACACACGAGTCACGGTTGTAGTGACTCAATTAGATTGTTGTAATGATTGTCGTCGTAGCATTAGAAAAACATTTTATAGATAAATTTTTTTTAATTTATTTACGAGACGCCGGTTTTTTTTTTTTTTTACAATTATTTTTATTACTTTTGATTGCGGGTAATAAAAAGTAAAAAAAATTACTCGGCGTTAACTAAAAACAAAAAAAATAGTAATTAATATATAAATGGCGGAAAAAGAAAAAAAATTTTTTTTATTGTTTTTTATGTACGTTTCGACAGATTATTAATTTTTTTTTTTTACGACGGTATCGTTTTTAAAAAAAAAAAAGAAAATTGTCGCCACTTTGATAAAAAAAAAGAAAAATTGTCGACGGAATTTTTACGCGGGGGTAGGAGGTAAGGGAGGGGAGGGTAAGAAGAAAGACGCGAGTTAATTTTTTTTTTCCTCGTAATTTGGTGGTAGTTTGTGGTAATCGTAGCGTCACGATTAATTCATTATTATTATTATTATTCGAGGTTGTTCGTTTTTTAAAAATACCGGAAATTGATTCATTAAATAAAAAATAAAAAATAAAAATTTACCTGATGATGGTCTGTCGCTGTATCTGGTACAATATACCCAAGCAGGCCATAACATTGGTGCATCCGTACCCGATGATGGTGAATTCGTCGTACCACCGTCTTGACTTAAATCCACGGGTTTTTCTTTTTCCGTTTCCGGTTTTTTATTAACGACGATAACATTTGTTTTTTCCGGTTGTTCTTTTAATTTTTTCCCATTTTCTATTTGTTTGGGTTCTTTGAAAATATCATCGTTACCACCACCGAAATCGGATTTAAGTATGTTGTCTATGCTAAATTTTAATGTTCTATTTGTCGCGTTTGAACTTTTCGTGTTTGTTAATGTCTCTTGAACCGTTCTCACGGGTGACGTCGAATTTTGATATTTTTTAAATCCCCCCGTCGGATTATTATTATTATTATTATTATTTGAATTTTGTATATGTAAAGACGAAGAAGAATTTAAAGAAGGTGAACATAAACTTCCATCGTTTTGTTTTATTTTATTTTGTTTGTTTTGACAACTACTCGGAGATGGTGAAACACTTCCGACGCTTAAAAGTTCATCGGAATCCGAAATGTTTTCTTCGTAATTGTCTACGGACATTTCTTCTACTTCTTCTCCTCCTCCCCCTCCTCCATCTTCTTCTTCTTCTTCATGTTCTTCTGTTAATGTTTTTCTATTTTTTTCTAATGTTTCGTTTGTTTTGATTTTAACATCTTTTGTTTTATTATGTACTTCTTCTATTTTTCTCACATCGGAAAAAGGGAAAATGTCTTTTTTAACATTTTCCGCATCCGAATCGGAATTTTTCGGTTGTTTCCTCGCTTGTATCAACATCGACAATTGATTTTTTGATTCTGTTAATTTTGTATACGGCGACGAGGGTTGTAAAAACGTTGGCAGACTTTGAAGATGATTTTGTATAAATTGTAATTGTTGGACTGTTGACATTCTGTGCAAATCCGCCGGTGGAAGTTTATTATTCACGTTTGGAGGAAAACCGTTTAAATTGTGAAGTTGTTGAGATATTAAACCGAAACCCGAATTGTTTAATAACAATTTCGGATCGGTCGTACCCAAAAACGGATGTGCCAAAAAATTAGGAGGAGGTTGAAATGGATTTAGAGGATGATTACCTAATCCGAAATAAGGATTTAACGGATCACATATGTAAGAATTTGGAAACCTAAAACTATCTGCGGATGAAAGACGATTGTCATGAAACGGAAAAGGAACATCGTAAGGTAGCTCCGTCGAGCACATTTTAGGAGATCTAAAATTATCGGGTGGTAAAACGGCGGCATCGTGAGTAGCTTCTGACGATGCCTGACTCGGAATTCTAGAATTTTCCGATGATGCATCCGGAGAAAGGGAATTTCTCGGACAGGGTGATAAACGTTGGCTAGAATTTGACGGACTCACCGATTGTCCTCTATCGACATTTCTATAACTCGGACTAGAATTCCAGGGCCTTATGGGAGTTTCAAAAGTAAAATTTTTATTCGGACTAGGAGATTTTTTATAATTTATCGGTATATTATTATTATTATTATTATTAGTTATGTTTGAACGTTTCAAATCCTCCGTTTCCGTTCTGACATCATCACAGCATGAATTTTCCGACTCCGTCAAATCTCCATTTGTTTGCGAAGTCGGACTAACCTCTAAAGGAGACCGATGGGATCTATCTGACGGTATGCTTCCGACTTTTGGATAATTGTCTTGATCCGAAGGAGGACTAGACGGAATACAATTCAACACCGGAGACATCGGTGACACAGTTTATTTCACTTAATGTTCACATTCATGTTCGAAACAAAAAAAAAAAAAAAAAACACGAACCGGCGGCCGCATTCGCATTAAAATTTTTTTTGTTTTTTAAAACCACTTTTGTTTTAAACGTTTACTAAATATTGACGTAACATAAACAAAAAAAAATACCTCGCGATTTAACCGTAAAAAAAAAAATTAACTAATTAATTTAACGGTTTAATTAAAAAAAAAATAATTAAAATTCAATTGTTAATAGTTATAAGTAAACGAAGAATGATGTTCACGAGAACACGGCTCGTCCGATACAGCTGGTAACGTAACCTCACTTCGACTATCGGGGCGGAGCATTTAAACAAAATGGGAGGAGTTTATAATCATAGGCGGCGAGCCCGGGAAAAATAATTTTATATCGCGTGAGTTTGCGGTTACGTTATGACCTCGAAGAGGTAAAACAACATATGTTTTTATTGTTTAAAAAATTTACCCTTTGACATCTCACATGAAAAAAACATAATCGATATCGATCAAGGTTCTTGCGTTGATTTTTATATATTAATCGACAATAAAAATAAAAATGCGTCTGGTATATTTGCTTTTATAAGAAAAAAAACAAAAAACAAAAAATGGGTAAATTTAATGGAGGTTGTATATGTACAAATGGTAAGTATGAATAACAAAAATGATTTTAAATTTTTTGGGGGAGGGGTGAGGGGGTGAGGGAGAGCAATATGAGATTTTTTTAAAGAGGAAATTATAAACAAAAACATTACACGGTGCAAATTAAAAAAAAATTTTTTTTTAAATTTTGATTAATTAATGTTTAGCATAGCTTTGTATCTGACCGATCGTGAAAATAATTACTGGTTAATTTTTACGTGGATTAATTACGAGTAATTTTTTTTTTTTTATTTTCGCCATTTTGAATTCGATGAGAACAATGAGAGGGAAAAGTTTAAAATTTTGTTTATATAGGAAATTTCAGTCTGTGATCACTAATCGATTTTACTTCGAGTTTTGTTATATCGTCTTATTGTCGGTGGGAATTTTTTCTTTTTTGTTTCTTTTGTGTTGAGAGAAAAGAAGAAAATCTTTCTCAAAAAATCCTAAAAAATTTTTCCTTTGTTTTCCTCCTAAATAAATTACGTAATAATTATTTTATCGATAGTTTTACGCGCGTGACGTTTTACATTCTCTAGGAATTTAATGGAAAAATTTAGCCGTTTAAATTTATTTATTACAAAACGTTCGATTTTAATTCGTTTTTATTAATAACTAAAAAAAAAATTTTCCAGAAAGATCGACGAAAATAACATAAAAATCTAATTTTTAATCAATTAGTAAATTATTATAGATTTTTAATTAAGGGATTGTCTCTTACGCGGTTTTAACATCGAGCCGTATAAAAAAGAAAATTTTAATTTTATTTTTTTTTTAATAAAATAGTACCGCTTACGTTTTTCAAACGACGTAATAACACCTTTTTAAAAAAAACTAATTAAGAATAAAATTTTCTTTTTTTTAAAAATAGAATTACAGCAAAATTGAATAATCAACTTTTTTTTTCTAGTTCGGATAAATTTTAACCGCAGCAAAAAAACGGAAAAAAATTGATAAATAATTAAATTAAATTACAAAAAAACTAGGTTAATAATTTTTTCTAAACTTATTTACATTATTAATTAATTAATTTTTATGTTTATTATTCAATGTAAATTGAATATGGAAAAAAAAACTCGAATGTAATTTTACGTAAGGGAAATAAATGATGAAGTTGGTGAAAAAGAAAAAAATGGCGGGAATTTTAAAATGCGGAAAATCTTATTGAAAAATTTTTATTAATTTGGAAAAAAATTTGAAAAATGGCCACCACTTCATTCAATCAAAATAACGAAATTTTTCTTTTTTTATCGTATAAATTATTATTATTATTAATATTTCTTAAAACCCAAACTCTTTAATTTTTATAAATGTACATAAATTAAAACAAAATGGCGGAACGAAACGTCATAGTTAACATTTAAATAATAAAAATTAACATCACGTCGTATATGTAGTATATTGTAATAAATTGATCGCACCTGGAACGCATAAAAAAAAAAACATTTTTTTTTTTAAATACATTACTGGAGTTCAAAATTCACCGCCTTTTATTTATATTATTATCATTATTATAAATAAAAAATTTTTTTTTATCTAAATGTAGTGTCACTAACCGACTAAATAAATTGGTCGAACTCAAAATCGATTCATCATCATCATTTTTTTTAACGTTTAAAATAAATTGTCGTGGTTTTAGTTATATTATCATAACCTTTTTTATTTTTTGCAAAAATTATTAATTTATTTATTTATTCATTAAAAATAAATTTTTTTTGTCGTTTTTATCATTATTATTATTTATTTCATTATAAATATAGATAAGTAATTTTTTTTTGACAAATGAACGGAAGCAAAAGGAGTTTTTTTATTAACAACCAAACAAGCGCAAAATTTATTTAATTATTAATGACTTTTTGACAGAAATCATCACGTTATCGTTGTTTACATTTCGTACGTCATTAATTATATTAAATCTCCATTTCCGGTCGAGTCGTTATTTTATTTTTCGCGGATGTAAATAAATAATAATTTATTATTATCGGGAACGATAGAGTAACGAAATTTTTTTTGCTCGGGTTCGTTATCGATCAGCGGCCATATTTATTGATAAAAATTAGAGCCCGTGTTGTTGTTGTTGCTTTTTTTATTAGAGTAGTAAATAGTATATAAAATTAACAATATCGTGACAACGCAACCCGATTAACGCAACAATTTAATATCGGGTATTAAATACACGTTATGACGTCATAAACTATGAGTAAAATATGACACTTTGAATTTAAATAAGTAAAAATTTAGGGTACCTGATTTATTATAGAAAAAAAAAAAGAAAAAACTCGTCACGAAAACTCGATGGTAATTAATAATAAACTCTCGCGTAAATGAAATAAAAAAAAATTTTCCACGGGGAACTTTTTAACAACAACAAAAAAAAAATCCAAAGCCTATTTTTTTCATCATTTCGTAGGCCATCCATGTTGAGACTCAAGACCACCCAAGTTGAAATTCTTTTATAGTCTGCTACGTAATTTTTCTTTTTTTATAATTTAAATTCACAACGAATGAGCTTACATTTATTTTCTTATATTGCCTCGTGTGAAAATTTATTATATTATTGATCAAAAATTATTTTGTTTGTCATTTCCGGTTTTTCAACTTCCTCTTGAACTTTGACTTCCTTCTTCTTCTGTTTTTCTTCCGATTTAAATTTTTATTTGTTTTTTTTCTCCCCCATATGTTTTGATTAAATTTTTTCATTTAGTTTCCAACAGGAATATTGTTTTTTTCAAGAAAGGTTGTTGTTTGTTGCATGACGACGACGACGACGACGACGACAACGACGTCGACAAATTAAATAAAAAGTGATATAACAACCTCGAGGCAAATTGTTTTTATTATATTTAAAAAAAAAAAAAAAAAAAATTTGAATCGAACCTGATTCTCGTTTGCCTTACGGTCGGTTGTTGACATTTTGAAACGCCTCTGAAAACTTTTATCGCAATTGATCGAAGGCGATCATATTTGTTGTTGTTGTTGTTATTTTATTCGTTTGTCTTAACCGAAGGATTATTAAATAAAATAAAAACAATCACTATAAATCACTCGCAAATAATGATAGTGTTTGAGTTTGTGAATATTTAGGTACGATGTTACATTACACGGGGTTTAAAAACAAAAAAAAAAAAATGGCTGCCATTAACCATGGTTGTTTACCCTCGAGGAATTTTAATAAGTTTTTTTCTTACCTTTTTCTTTTTTTTTTTTTTGGTTGTTGTTGTTGTTATTGTTTAATTTTTTTTTTTTATTCAAAAATTATCCAAATGTTTAAAACGTTTTTATTAAATTTTTATCCGGCTTATCCAGACAAAAAAAAAAAAATTTTATCCAAAAGTCACTCGAATAAATAAATTTTTTTTTTCTTTATCCATGAAAGTTATCACTGGAATTATTTTTTTCTCCAGAAACTAAAATCATGGAAGATTTTTTTTTTTTTTAAATCCAAACATAAATTTTTTGCTGGTAAATAAATACAAAATAATTAATCAAAAACTTTGCGTCGGTCATGACTTTTTTATTTATTTATTTATTTTGTTGTTTGTGGTTGTTTGGTTAAGCGCCGACTTCGGTTGTTAAATATTAAACAATATTATTTATTTATTACGTACTTGGATTTTAAATAATAAATTGACTTTTATGTTCGATTCATTATAAAAATAAAAAAAAAAAACAAACAAACAAACAAACGAAGGAAAAAAAACAAAATTTATCGTTTGAAATTGGCGGTCGAGAGAGGCGTTCGGGGTAGGGGAGGGAAATCGGGGGGGGGGGACGCGAAGTAAAGCCAACTAACTGATGAAGAAATTATTGTTATGTTTTCTTGTTATTTTTTGTCCAGAAGACAAAAATAAAAAAATTTTTTCCATCCATTGAATCGAATTAAAAATTATTCGTTTGCTTGTTGTTTATCATTTCGTAACCGATTTTTTCTTTTTTTAACAATTGTTTCGGGGGGGGGGGGAAATTCGGTATCTCAACGTTCGTGATTTTTGCAAAATCTCTATCTTTTACCACTTTTTCCTTTCCGATGCCCTGTAATTTTTTTTTTTCGCCTCCGTTCATTATTCAAATATGATTAAGTCTTCTTTTTGATAACTTTTCTGCCAGTTTTTAACCTCGAGCAAATCTTGTTAAGAATTCCTCTTTTTTTTTTTTTTTTTTAATATTATTAAATTTGATTTCGTTCTTATTAAAATTGTTTTTCACGAGAAAGAATAAAAAAAAAAAACAATTTTTTAATCGAGTTCTTTTTTTTTTTTTTTGTAAATTTAAATCAGCCTAAAGACTTTTTTTTTCTCAATTTATGGCATCTTTTTTTTTTCTTATTTTAAAAAGTGGTAATTTATTAATCATGTTTATCATTATTATTATTATTATTATTATTATTTAAACATAATATTTATTCGCAATAATAATAATAGCATTTTTTTCTTTAAAATATTTATTTTGAATTCGTAACAATAATATTAATAATATTTTTAAAATAATTTTTTTAGTTTCCGGTGGAGAAAAAAAAACCCTTAATGAGCTAAAAAATTTGTTAATAAAAAAAAAAAATTATATAAAAAGTGTGGGTGTCACGTGTCCGACACGTTTTAAAAATTTTTACACGTTCGTAAAAAAAAAAAAAATTTTGTTTTTGTTTTCAAGCAACAACAACAACAAGTTTTCCGCGGCTTTTTTTACCTTTAATAAAATTTTTAAAAAATTAATTTAACCGTTTTCTATGAAAGGCCCTTATTATTATTATTATTATTATTATTATTATTATTATTTAAATCCTCGTCCAATAAATAAGTAAATAAAAAATTTGTTAAAAAAAAAAAAAAGTTGATTTAATTTTACGTTGCCAATATGATTTCTTACCTTTAACAACAAAAAATTTTTTGTTTTGTTTTTAGCGGTTGTTTTAACGTTTTCCCTTCTCCTCTCTTTCCTATTCCCGTCTCCTATTCTCCCCTCCCGTCTCTCCTGAAAATAAAATAAAATATTTTTTTTTTACTTTTTTTGATCACGTGCCTAAGGCACTTTCACTGACGTGTCAAAAAAAAATTTAAAGCGTAATTTTTAAGCGTTAAAAATAAATTTTTTTGACGCTTGAAAATAACAACAACAACAACCAGAAAACAACAAATTTTTAAACTAATATTTAAATAGGATGGGCAAATCGTTTGTTCTCACACGTTTAAGCTTCGATTTTTATTATTATTTTTTTGTTTCCGAACCCGTGGGGAAGGGCGCTTTCCCCTCCCCCGCTTTCCGGCGGGCAGGGGGGGGGGAATTCGCGTTCGCGTAAAAAATGAAATTTAATGTTGAAATGATCGCGAGTGCCAACCACTATGCCAACAATGCCAACCACCGTGACATTAAGTTCCGACGGGGTCAAAACATAATTGTAATTTACATAAATAAATTTATTATCATCATTATCATTATCATTATTATTATTATTTATTTTCAAATGAATTTTTACACATTAAAAAAAAAAAACTTATTTATTTATTTATTTCCTTTTGAAAGGTGTGAATGTTTTAATAAATAATCCCGCATAAATTATATTATTATTTATATCATCATCATCATCATTATTATCATCATCGTTGTGTATTTTTTATCTCTCTTTCTCTTTCTCTCTCTCTAACGTAATTCAATTAAAATTTATTATTTAACTTTATATTTATTATTTAAAAAATTTTTTTTTTAAAGTTGTAATTTTTTTTTTTTTTTACATAACATTTAATAATTAAAATTTTTGTATTTGTGTGTGTTATGTATTTATTAACCTATTAATTTATTATTATTATTATTATTATTATTACTTTTACGCATGCGTATTATTATTAAATATCATAAGAAGAGAAGGAAAATATTATATTTTTATCATATGCGCACTATATACATAAAATCATTATCGTTAGTAAAGTACTTTTTCGTTACGTAATAATAATAATAATAAGTATTATTATTTATTCGGGGGGGGGGGATATTCGTGATGTTAAAACCTTGAATAAAAATTCAAAGCGAGCTCTAATTACAAAAAATCTTATTTTCAAATTATAATTTATTCACAGGTAAAAATTTTTTTAGGCGATTTTAATCTAAATAAAATGAGTTAATTAATTAAATTAAATTGTATATATAAAAAAAAAATTTTATTCCTCAGGGAAAAACCAACCGCCATTTACAAAAAAAAAAAAAGAGAACCTTAATTGCTTGTGTAATTGAATGGTCGTTCAACTTATTATTATTATTATTTAAAAAAAAAGAGATAATAAAATTTATTTATTTATTTATTTATATTTTGCACTTATAATAATAATTTTTTCATAATGTTTTAGGTAAAAGCGAGAAGAAGAAAAAATCACGTGGTAAGCCGTCTTGGCGCGATGGAATAAAACAGAAAAAAGGTAAGAAATAATTTCTTTTTTTTTAATTAAATAATTCTTGGTGGTTAGAAAAAGGAAAACAAAGGAAAAAGGAAAGGGAAAGGAAAACTGACAAAGAAAATTTTTTTTTTTAAATTATTTTTATTTGCGTTAACGTTTTAATGATTCCTGATGGTAAAAATTTTATAAAAGGAAGCCATTTTGATTTTGTTTTAAAATTTAAAAAAGATGAGTGTGAGAGAGTGAGAGAGAGAGAGAGAGGAGATGATGATGAGGAGAAAAAAAAGGTACATTACAGTCGTAAAACAAATCAATTTTAATATTTTACATGGAAAAAAAAGAAAGAAAGAAAGATGGTTCTTTGAGGAGTCCCTTGGGGTTTAATGCATCAAACACAAAAAATTTTACGCACGCACGAACGAACGAACGCACGCACGTATACGCAAGATGTAACAAACACACACACACACACACACACGCACAAAAAGAATTTTTTTTTTTTATTTTCGACCATAAATTTTTAAAATCCCCATAGTTTTTGTAACAGACACACCTTGATACTCAGGGGCGGAGTCATTTTTTTTTTGTCCGGCATGTTTTTTTTTTATTATTATATTCTCCAGCACATGAGAATAACGAAACCTGGAATCAAAATGAAGAGATACTTTTTTTTTATCCAGGGTGGTGGTATCATTTTGATTTTTAAATAAACTTTTTTTTCTCAGGATTTAAATATATTTGATAACAGGTATCGACACCATTTATCGTGGGTGTGAATTCATTTTTTCCAGTTTGTTTTAATTATTTTCTCCAGTTTCTCCACAAAATTCCTTTTTTTCTCCCTCAAAAAAAACAAAATCACAATTAATGACGTGTTATTACCTCCGATCACCTTAAACTTTTACAATTTTACTTAAATTTTAACGCTCGTGTGATTTTTTTATTTTTTCTCCAGTACATTTTCCAGTGAAATATAGTATCTAATTTTTTTTTTTTGAAAAAAAGAACCGCCTTAAAAAAAAAATTCAACGT
>NW_002987010.1:253293-254362 GCF_000006295.1 Pediculus humanus corporis
TAAGGAGAGTGCGGGGAGGGGAGGGAATGGGATGGGAGGTTAAATTTAAAAAAAATAATAATTTAAGATAAAATAGGTTTCAGGTGGTGGAATGTTTTCTTCGGTCACCCATTTCATATCGTAAAATTTATTTCATTCCATTTTTAGTGTTACTTTTTTTTTATTCTCATTAATTAAAATTTTTCTTTTTCCTACCCCTCCCTCCCCATCTTCCCTACACTCCCCCTACCAAGATATAAATCCACGTGGCGATGGTGATGGTGGTGAAAGTTTAAACATATAAATTTTTTTTTTACTCTCGTTTGAAATTAGTCGCCATATATTTTAACGGTTAATTCATTTTTTATTTTTTATTCGCCATATTCGAAAGGAAATTATTATCGATCCGAAATTATCGATTGATTTTTTTTTAAAAAATAAAATTTATTATTATCTCGATCGACATTATATTTTACCAAATATGTCTTGGAGTTAAAAAAAATTAATAATTAAGAAATAAAAAAATTTATTTTCGATTCGAGAGAAATTTTTTCTTCTTTTTTTTTAAAAATATTTTTCAGGAATGCCAACTTGAAAAAAAATATTATTATTATCATTTTGTTTTGTTTTATCTGGAACTTGAATATTTGAGAAAAAATTAATTCGATGGCATTTTTTTTAAAACGCCTATCAATAAATTAAATACAAAAATTTTTCTCTTCCGTTTCGCGGTTTTTTTTTTTTTTAAATTTTTATTTCGAATTTAAATTTAATTTTATTATTATCATTATTATTTACAAATGGAAAATAACAGCAGAATGTTTTAATTAAATTAATGAAAAATTTTTTTTTTTTTAAATGAGTTTAATTAATCAATAAATTAAGCCGTAACTTTAATATTATTAATTGCTACTACTGGTTTTATGTCGCAATTATATATATGACCGCTAATTAACATTTCTTTCTTTAAATAATTGATATTAAACTAAAAACTCGATACTCGTTTGTCGGTTTGTTTCACCCACCGTCCCCCCATCCTCTCGCCCCCCTTCTTCCCCCGTTTCTCCCACGATTAATATTCAAATCGAAA
>NW_002987010.1:254382-256029 GCF_000006295.1 Pediculus humanus corporis
GAGGGATTATGATGATGATAATGATAATAAAAAAATTATCACAAAAGCAGAAGACATTTTGTTAAAAATTTATGTATTAATCGTGACTCGAACAATGAATGAATTTACGTCAAAAAAAAATTTAATTTAAGTTTTAATTTAAATAAAGAGAGAGAGAAAAGTTTTAAAAGGGTTTTATTTCGATACAAACGTTAGGAAACAAACAACAAACACCCCAAAAAAAAAAAAACACGGATTATATAACAAATTCATGACAACAACAACAACAATAATAATATAAAAAAAAAGAAAACATTCACCATTATACCATCAAAAATTCAATATAATCCGTGTTAACAACTGTCAACGGAAAACCGTTAATAATATTGATGAAAATAAAATCGAGTCAAGACATTTAAAAAACCGAATGTAACAACAACAACAACAACAACAAACATACAAACGTACAATCTCTTTCTACAAAAAATAACACGTAAGTGATTTTGATTAATGAAATTTTTTTTTGATGGCAGAACATTTTTTTTTTTTTTGATCGAAATTTAAAAGAAAAAAAATTTTCTTGTGTAAATTTTATGTATTTACTTAAATTGTAAAAGATATAAAAATAACACAGAGAGAAAAAGAGAAACAGAGAGAGAGAGAAAGAGAAAATGAAAAAATGTGTGAAAATGGGGGGAAAACCACAAAAAAAAGAGAGAAAAGTTTTTCCATTAAATTCGATTGTCGTAAAAGTTATTGATTGATTTTTTCTTTTCTTTTTTTTTTTTTGTTAACTACAATTTGAAATAAAATTTGTTTTGTCACACCTCGTATGTAACCTACAATTTGATAAAACGTCTATCAAAGTTGTACCGCCGGAAGTTAAAATTTCTCCAGGGAATATTTAAAAAAAAAAAAAAAAATTACTCGTGTGTTGTTTTCGTTAACGAGACCGAAAAAAAATCTTCTTTTTAACTTTTAATAAACTATCAAACCGTCAAATATTATTATTATTATCATTCGACAGCAGAAAAAAAAATTTTTGAGAAGAATTTAAACCCACTTCCTCCTCCCCCGGAAATGAAAGTTTCGGATGTCGTTTGAGCTTTTAAAAAAACGACGATAAAAATGTTGCAAAAAAATTTAAAAATGGCCGAAACTATACCCCTTTTTCCCCTCCCTCCCTCCCCTTCCCCTCATGCCTTCATAGTACCTGATTTCCTTTTTTTTTATAATTAATTTTTAACTCCGGCGTATCGTAAAAAAAAAAAAAACCTTTGAAAAAAAAATTAATTTGCGGAAAAAAAAAAGAAAAAACAAAAAGTAAAAAGAAAATTTTTTTTTTTTTTTAAATTTACGACGATGATTTGTAAAAGCTCTCCGGGCCTTAAATAATTAAGAGAGAGAGAGAGAGAGAGGGAGAGAGAAAGAGAGAGAAGCCATTTTCAGGCATTTGATATTTTCAAGACCACACACGACGAATGTCTTTATTTTATAATCACACGATCTGAGCACATTCGTGGAATCCGAATATACGGTAACGGGTTTTCATTTATATAAAATAAATTTTTACCCTTTGAAAAAATAATAAAAGGAAAATGGGGAGGTGAAGGGGAGGCACACAAAAGGCATAAAAAAAAGGTTTAAGGAAATATACCGGGGGGAGGG
>NW_002987010.1:256140-264435 GCF_000006295.1 Pediculus humanus corporis
CACAAATCACGTGAGAATAAAAAACTACGATACCGGTTAATTGGTTAAAAAAAAAAAAAAATTTCATTTTAAAAATGCCGCCGACATTTAAAAGAAACATTTCGGTTTTTATATGAATACCTGAATTACGATATAACGTTGGAACCTATGAAACTTATATGGGGAGACATTAACAATTGAATGAATAAACATAAATCGAATGTTTTATATTTTTTATTTTGTTGTTAAGGCTTGTGAAAATCATGTTTTTTGTTACCTTTTGTGTTTTTCTTTCTTTTTGAGCTTTCTCTTTTTTTTTTTAATGGGAAAAAAATATGATTTTAAAAATTCATTTATATAAAAATTTTATTTAAAAATTAATTTTTTTCCGGCGGGGAGCTCCTCGAAGATTCCCATCTTTCCCGTTTATCCCTTTTTTCTTTTTCTTTCGAAATCTCATCGATAGTTTTTTTGTTTTAACAACAAATAAGTCGCACTTTCATTTTTTTTTTGTGGAGTTTCTACGCTGGTTAGCAGGTTTGTTTTTTTATGTTTGTATTGGTTGTTTGGTTGTTTGGTTTGATCCTTGACCTTCTGTCAAATTTACAAAATATTAAATTCATTTCGATGTTTTTTTACTCGTTTAAAAGTTGTCAAGTCACACTTCACCAATCTGTGTGTGTGTATCGAAAACTGTATCATCATATTTATTATTATTATTATTATTATTATTATTATTATTATTATTATTATTTTACATCATCAATATTATCGGTGATAAATAACCAATCACATGATCAATATGGAAGCTGCTAAATCACCTTTCAGGTATTTAAAAATTTCAAACGAAACAAAGAATCGAAAAGAAAAAAAAAAATTCAATGGTTAATTTAAAAAATTGTAATTTGAATTTACAATTGGATTATTATTATTATTATTGTAGTGATTTGTAGTTATTTATAAATAATAATAATAATTGTTTTCCTAAGTAGATCCAATAACGCGATGACATTTCTACAAATATTACGCGTAAATTTTTTCTTTTTTTTCGGAAAACTAAAACGAAATCGGCATCTGTTTGTTTCTCTACAAATCCTTCCTCCTCCTCCCCTCCTTTTCCCCCCCATTTATCCCGTAACGGTTACCCGGTAAAAAAAAATTTTCTTTTTTTAAAGGGTAATTTTATATCCATTAACAGTATAAATAATTTTTTACAAAAGCCGAAAAGCAAAAAAAAAAAGAAAAAGAAAAACATGAGAATTACAATTTAAAATCTAAATTTAAAATTAATTATTATCATTATTATTATTATCATCATTATTATCATCATTAACGGATTTTTTTCTTTTTTTATATACATATATTTTATCGAGGGTGATAATTACCTTAACAAAAAAATAATTTGCGAGATTAAACTAATTAACGGATGAGTATATATACATACCGTCATTAGTAAAAAAATTACTCGTACCGTTTCCTCATTATTATTATTATTTTTTGTATGGAAGACCCCTAAATACTTACTCCATTCTCCCCCTCCCTCCTCCTCCACTTTTCTTTCATATTTTTCCTTTTAGCAAACATTCTCTCAGAAAAAAATGCTCTAATTATTACAACATTAAAACACATTCACTCCTGATCCGAATTTAACGTGGAAATGAGTTTTGTGTAATTTTCAAATTTTAACAACTTTTATAATAATAATAATAATAATATTATTAATGTTTATCATAACAAAAAGAGAAAGGAAATTAAGTATGATGATGATGATGATCATCATCATCATAAATAATAATAATAATGATGAAAAATAATAAATTAAAAAAAGAAAGAAAAAATTGAACGGGCGTTAATGTTTAACCATAATTTCCTTACAACGGTTTACGTGGGTGCAATTAGCAAAAAAAATTTTTGCTCTCGGTCAGATTACGAATAGCAAATTGTTTTCATCTGTTACATACACAATTTGAAATTTACAGTAACGCTTATCACGGCCGTACCGTACGCGATATCATTACTCTACGAATAAATTAATAATGATACGTAAATAATAACATTACGTAATAATAATAATAATTTTATTTATTTGACGTAAGTTAAACATAAAATAATAATAATAATAATAATAATAATTTTTTTATTCATCGTGTGTTGTATACGAAATTATCGCTACATATATTTTAAATAATTTCTTTTTTTTTTTTATAAATAAAAATTTTTATTAATTATTATTCTAGTTCGGATCATTTACTTTATGTTAAACATTCCATAATTATTATTATTATTATTATTATAATTAATTTTGTAATTATTAAAATAACAATAATAATAATAATAATAATAATAATAATAAAAATAAAATTTCCATTCAAGTTGATTTTTATTATACATAATCATAATTAAAGCACGAATTATTTGTTATTGTTTTTTTTTCATACGATTGTTTTCACGGACGCCATTTTTGTTTTTATTATTATTATTATTTATGTAAAACGATGAAGAGTTTTTTTTGCAAATTAAACTTTGCGGCGGTACATCGTTATCATAATCACGTTTAATGTTTTTTATATCGTAATGATAAGAAAAAAACACACAGAAAAGTTAAAAGATGAGAAAAAAAAAATAAACAAATTACCCAAAATAAATTATTTGCTAACGAGGCCAAAAGTATGTTAAGAATGAAATTATACCAAAAGGGAAAAGAAGGTGGGGGGAGGGTAGGGAAGGGGGAGGGGGAGAAAAATGGATGGGAAAAGGAAATTATTTATTATTTCGGTTAGAAAACTGGAAAAATCGATGGAATAAACATAGCCGACAAACACATTTTCAAAATCTATAAAAAACAAATTTATTTTTTTATTTTGGGGATTGGGGGGTAAGGCATTAAATCTTAAATTATTTAAGAAATTTATTTGAGTGCAAAAAGGAAATTCCTAAGTTCAGAAAAATTAAAAAAAAAAATTTTTTTGTTTCGGACGAGTAAACAACCACCACCACCACCATCATAACTTTTGTCACTTGTGACAAACAAAAAAAAAACATTTATGGATGGATGGATGATGGACAAAAATGATTTCGGTACATGTTGTTGTGGTGACACCAACAAACCTCCTGTCGCGATAATGAATGGATTCACCTCAAAAAAAAATAAGTAAAATAGATGATCTATTTTTCGGTTAAATCGGTCGGAATAATGTCAAAGCGCAAAACAAAACAAAACAAAACAACATTCATTGTTATCTATCTATTTTTTTTTTAATGTTTTCTCTCTGTCTTTTTTTGACTTTCCGTTGTTTTGTTGTACCTACAGTTTAAGGTATGAATAAATACCGAAATGAAAACACAGGTATTGTATTGTATTGGCAGGCGTCGGATCCATCAAAACAAACCTTTTATTTATTTCATTTTTTTTTTTTTTTTTGAATTTAACACAAAAACCTTTTTTTTCATGTTTTGATGTAATTCATTGTTATTAAAGTTGACCACATGTGGATTTACTAAATCTCATACTTGATTTGAAATTTTGAAAAAAAATAGTACCTGGAAAACCTGGAAATAATAATAATAATAAGAAAAAAAAATTTATTTTTCCAATTTTTTAAAAAAATACAATAAAATTTTACATATTTATTTTATTTATTTTTTTATCTCCATTTATTATTATCATTATCATTCTTATCATTTATCAATTTAATCTCTTTTCGTGGCACCAATCATCATCATTATCATCTCAAATAATTTTTTTTTAACTCCGTTGCAGTAAAATTTTGTGGTTTTATTATCGATTTACATAAAAAATCGGAGCACTAAAAAATTTTATTATTATTATTATTACCACTTTTTTTTTTAAAGCGTGATATAAGTCTTAATTACAATCGTGTCAGAAGAATAAAAGAAAAATATCAATTTTCGAATATTTATTTGATTTATTAACCTATTCGAAAAATTATTACGATAAAAAAAAAAAAAATTTTTTTGACCCTGAATTGATCTGCATTTTTTTTTTTTTATTACTAAAATTAGGGGGTGACTTTGTGGTTTTCCTATTTCCCTCCCGATCAAAAAAAAAAGGTAAAACATTCGTAATAAACATTTTTAATACGTGGTGCGTTAACTTATGTTATAGGTTACGATATTCAATCATAGGTAAAATAATAATAATAATAATAATAGTTCTTTTTCAAATTTAAAAAATTGTATCACGCAAAAATATAAAAATTTTTTTTAACGTTCTGACTCGTTTGTGACCTTTTTTTTTTTTAATGATAAAACATCGAAGTCGTAAATTCGATTAATGTTATAAATTTTACATGAAAAAATAATACGATTGATAATAATAATAATAATACTTTTTTTATTTTTTTATATTTATGATAATAATAATAATGATGTTTTATAAAAAAAAACTCGAGCGTTTATATTTCGAATGGAAAGACATGAAGAAGAAAAAAACAAAAACGTTTAACAATAATAAATAATATCTCTCTCTCTCTCTCTCTCTCTCTCTGTCTCTCTTCCTATTTTTCTTTGTATTTCTCTCTTTATCCCTCACTCTCTATCTCTCTATCTATCTCTCTCTTTCTTAACTAATTTGAAATTGTCAAAACGTTGTTTCCAATATTTAAAGTTAGAAAAAATCAAAAAGAAAAATTAAAAAGGTTTCGATCCTTTTGGTTTTTTTTTTAAATAAACCTTTTTCAAACCTTTTTTTGTTTTTATAAAAACATATTTTAAAACATAATTTTTTTAAACATAAATGTTAAACAAACAAAAATTGTTTTTTGTTTAAAATAATTTTTAAAACGATTTGGCAAAAATATTTAAATTAAGTTTATTATTGCTGTAAGATAAATTACATGAAAATTAACAAACAAACAACAACAACAAAAATTTGTTTGTTTTGTGCAAATCACGCACAAAAAAAAATTCATAAAATTTTTGGTCATTACAAAAAAAAATTTAAATTGAAATTTGTTTTTTCAAATTAAAATAAAAAAATAAAATAAAATGGAAGGAAAATGGAAAAATTTGTTATTCAATAAACTCGAATAATAAAAAGTTAATAAAAAAAAAAAATCTCAGCGTGTAAATATTTAAAGGGATCCTAGGGGATTTTTTTTAAGGGAAATTGAATAAGAGGGATGATTCTTTACCCGAATGAAAAAAAAAACGCGATCAATTGTCTCAAAATTCAATGTTATCAAAAGTTTTTAAAAAAAATCCAAAAGGGGTTGAAATAAAACTTAAAATTGGAAACGATTAATCGAACAAACAAGAGAATCAAATTCCACAACTGATGTTGTCATGGCAACACCTCATTCCACAGCCTTTTACGACTTTAAAATTCCACCACCACCGCCTTCTCGATTTTCTTTCGTAAATCAACGTTTCTCTTATATCCCTTATTGAACGGAAAAAAAAATTTTTCTTTTTTTTTTTTTTTTATTTAAAAAAAAAAATTTAATTTTTTAAATTCCAACAAACAACAAACAATGGCATTTTTATTTTATTTAACTTTTTAAAATCATTTTAACAAATTAATTTAATTGTTTATTTTTTTTTATTCTGACTTGTGAGGAAAAATAAAAAATTTTCGTCTTCGCGACTTGTAAATTTGGCAACGTTGTAAATACAAAACAAAACAAAATTTTCATTTTTAATTTTATTGCAACGGTCAAAAAAAAAGAAAATTAAAATGGCGGATCGATTTGAAATTTTTTTATTTGTAAAATGGCGACAAAAAAAAAGAAACCGTCGTAAATTTTATTTATTTATAATGAAAATATTTCGCAGGAAAATGACGGCGAACCAAAAAGAAAAACAAATAATAATTCAATTATTTATACTATTATTATTATTATTATTATTATTATTATTATTATCATTTTCTTTTATTTTACGTTGTTGCGTGTCTTACTAACTAACTAACTAAATAAAAATGACAAACAAACATTTTAACATTTTCAACAATTTTCTTTTTATTTTCTTTTGTTTTCACACGTAAGCTAAACAAAATAATTTTTTTCGTGGAAAATAACTCAATAAGTTTAGCTTTTCATCAAAATAAAAACGACTGTATTATTATTATTATTATCATTATTATTATTATTACGAACAATAAATGACAGTAATGAAAAGGCATATTGGAAAAAATTGGGATGTCATTCAGGGGTGGGAGTGGGGGGTGGTTTAATAAATTTTACAAAAAAAAATATATAAATTTAATTGTTTCGTCCAAACTTTTATCATTATTACGTTAACGGGAAGGGGAGGGGAGGTGAGGAAAAGAAAGGGTGGGAAAGAAAAAGAAATTTAATTAACTAGAATGATGTAATTTTTATTAAAATTTGATTGGTTGAAATTTTCTTTTCTTTTTTTTTTTTTTAATTAAAAACAAAAGAGTCATTTTAAATTAAAAAGTGCGCGCGTTTTTTTTTTTTTTTTAATTTTTTATTGCATGAAATACTCGGAATTTTTTTTTTTTTTAAAACTTTTTAATTATTATAAAGAATCGTCATTGAAATTTTTTTTTGCTGTTGTTGTTGTAAAACGATGGGAACTTTGACCCTTTGTTTAATTCCTTTTTTTTTTTTTAATGCGTTGGGGTGTAAAAGGTTTAACCTTTCAACACGATGACAAAACATAAAAATTCTTTATCGAAATATTTTCTTTATTTAATTGTAGCACTTAGTAAATGTTACGCATTTTTTGTTATCACTCTTTCTTTCCCCCTCTCCCTCCTCCTATCTCTCTCTATCTCTCTCCCTCCCCCTATCTCTCTCTTTTTAATTAAATTATTTAAAACGTTTAATGAATGACTTCGTCAGATGAATAATAATAGTAAAAAAAAATTTTCGATTGAATTTACCTGGCTTTTTCTTGAACGTTAAGGCCTCCCCCTCCCCCTCTGCCCCCTAATTTTTTTTTTTTTTTTAACGATTAGTTCGTTAAAAACAAAATGGCTTCCTGTATTAAAAATGAAATATTTTTCTAACGATAAATAACAAAAAAAAACTTATTTGAATAATGAAAAGTAAAAAAAAACTCGTTTTTGTTTTAGAGGTACGTTCCAAAAAAAAAAAATTATTTTTTTAAATGTTGGCAATTTTGTTTTTTATCTGGCACATGCCAACATTAAAAAAAAAGAAAAAATTGATGTTTTGTAATTTATTTAATGATTTCGGGCGGGCGGATTTTTTTTTCCAAAAAAAATTATCGTTTTTCAAATTCTGTTGACACGAAACTCGTATTAAAAATTATAATTTTTTTCGTTTTCGTTTTCCGAAAATGTCGGTAAATGTTTTGGTTAAAAGGAAAAAAAATAATAAATTTAAAAAAAAGGAATATTTTATCATCATCATCATCATCATCATCGTCGTCGTCGTCGTCGTTTTCGAATTGTGATAAATGATAAAACATTCGTCAGATGAAAAAACAAAGTCGAAGAAAAGTCAAAAAAAATCAATCAGAGATTTAAATTTTTTTTTGACATAAAAGGCCGATGAAAAAAGGTTTAACGGTTTTTTTTTATTTGATAACGTATGATAATAAACCTTTTTTGTAAAAAAAAAAAAAGGAAACCGATGATGATAAAAGAGTTGACAATATTATTTATTATTATGACTTATACATAATGTTTTATTTATATGTCGGTCGATCATCAATCGATCGATAAAATCGATTCGGGTAAAAAGATTTTTTTTTTTTTCGTTACCTTTTCATTTCTTTATTTATCGATTTCCATTCACTTATGCTCACTTAATATTCATTATTATTATTATTATTAATCATTTTATTTAAATTTCAAAAAAAAGGTTCGATTTAAATTTTATCTTTTGTCGACAAAAAAAAATATTTAAATATGGCGGCGTTTTTCTGTTGTCGTCGTCGATACCTTACGCGAGTATTTAATAATTTCGTACTCGTATTGAACGAATGAAGAATTTTAAAGAAAATAAAACGGAAGTTGTACCTGATTTTTTTCCATCATACGTCACGAAAAGATTTTATAATAATAATAATGACAACTTTTTCTGCTTTGTTTTGGCGACTAATGAATTTTAATTCACACTTGTTTGTGTTGTAAGAGAAAAAAAAGAAAAAAAAAAGGAAAATTGTGTATGTTGTGGCAGTAGATCAAATGTAAAACCTGAATTACCGGTAAAAAATAAAGGTATAGAAATAAACGGAAAAACAAAAAGAAACCAAACCTTAAAGAGATCATCGTGATTTGAATTTAAAAATGGACGACAACAATCAATGCCGTCAATTGAATTTTAATTTTAAAAAAAAAAATTCAAATTCATTTTTTTTTTT
>NW_002987010.1:264468-292968 GCF_000006295.1 Pediculus humanus corporis
AGTTAGTCAAAGGAAACAAAGGAATTTTTATTATAATCATCCTTTGTCTCGATATAAATAATAATAATAATTTTTTTTTCGGGTCGGAAAATTTTGAAAAAAATTTCACACACACGCGCACAAAAGAAAATTTTTTTTTTAAATATTAAAAACCGGAAACGGAAATGAATTTTTTTAAATACCTGAACGCACTTTCGAAATTTTTTTTTTATTTTTTTATTTAAATAAATTTGTTTTTAAAAAAAATCGGGAGGGGGGAGAACGGGAAGGGATGATGGAAAAAAAATTTAAGGGATTTTTTTACCTAAGTACCTTTTCCTTCTGGTAAAAAAAAAGGACTGACAACATGTAAAAAATAAAAAATAATAAGGGAAAACATGGGTTTTAACAACAACAACAACGTGTTTTGACTTCTTAAAGACGACAACAACAACGACGACGACGACGACGACGATGACGACAAAAAGGCAGGGAGCAATATTTTTATTGTCGAAATGATTTCTCTTCTTCTTTTTAATCTTTTAATGTTATCAACTAAAGTATTAATAAAAAGAAGAAGAAGAAGAGAAGAGAAGAAAAATGAAATAAATAAAAAAGGTAATGTAAAAAAAAAAAAAAGAAAAACGTGAATATCGTATTAACCTTTCAGACAACAACAAAAAAGGCTCACATTTATTGAAATCGGCATGTTTTTTTTAATGGTTTTAATGTGTTTGAATTTTGAGGTTTTTAAATTTGTGTGGGCTACGATATCCCGCAGATTTAAATATCGTTTTTTTTTTTTTTTTCACTTAACAAAAAATGTTTTTACACTATTTTCTATAAACAAACATTGGACACCGCAATTATTCAAAGGAAACAAAAAAGGAAAAAAATTCTCATCGTAAAGAGACTTCATGGGAAGAAAAAAAAACCTTTTTTTTTCAATTCGGAATCTTTTGACTTTTCCTTTACCTTATTTTACTTTTTGATGCCGAAAGAGTTTTCTAGCAAAATTACAAAATGTCTTTAACTTTCTAGAAAGCAGGTGGTTTGTTTAAATAAAATATTGATGCCACTTTCGTGTTTGTTGTATGAATCCATAATAAAAAAAAAAAAACTTTTGGGAGTGGATGATGATACGCCCAGAAAATTGTTACGATAACCTTGAATGTTTTTTTTTATACGTCGGAAGGTTTGGTGTCTTCTGCTTCGTTAATAATTTTTTAATATCGGTATGAAACCAATAATACAAAACCAATTATTTCCGGTACGTCTCACGATTGATTTTTTTTCCCGATTGTGGTGGTGGTGGTTTTGGTATCTCTCATGTTTTTTTTTTTTTTTTTAAATCATTTAAAAACTACCGTTTTAAAAAAAAGAAAAGGAAAGGAAAAGGAAAACAACAACAACAACAACAACAACGACAAACATTCGATCGAAGTTAAAAATTTTTAACCTAGATAAAAAAATTTGATAAAAATATATTAGAATATTATTATTATTATTTGAAAGGTGGTAAGGGATTTAACTTACGGCGGTAAACAGATCGATTAACAATGGTTAGAAGTGGAGGAGGGAGGAGGTGAGAAGATGATGGTAAGAAATAAAAACGACGACGATGGTAGGTCGAAAAATTCAGGTTATCGTCTTCACTGTTTGAGATAAAAAAAAAAAAAATCCTGTTAACGTTGTCACACGGGGGTAATCTATTGAATTCACCGGTTGGTCTTAGTTTCCCTTCATCTTTTATTATGTACCTTAAAAAAAAAAAGGGCGGCATAAGTCAACCTCTCTCTCTCTCTATATTTAACGAAATGTCAAAATGTTTTTTTCTATTATTACCACCACCAACAACAACAACAACAAAAAAAAATTATTAGCCTTGTTGTTGTGTATACCTGTATCAAAAACCTTAATTTTTTTTTTTTTTTCTATCAACCTCTTATTTCCTTTGAACGTAACAACTATTCATTCCATTTCTGATCCTATTTCAATAAATAAAAAAAAACGATTTACGCACATACAAAACACGTGACACACAATACATAAAAACGATGCGCAAAATAACAACGAGGATCAAGGTTAAGGTTTACTTTTAGATCCTGAGAATTACACGTTTTTTTTACCCCTCTTATCATTTCCACGTAAGAAAGCGAGGGTGGGAGGTGGCGGGGGGAGGCAAAAGGCGTTCTCCCATTACAAACGGGGCAAAAACTTATTATTTTCAAATGAGTAATAAAAAAAAAAAATTACATAACATGTTTATAAGGTTCGACTGGCACGATTTTTAGTGTCATAGGGTAAATGTTTATAATGTAATATAATAAATATACAATATGGGCGTAGTTTATCATCGATTATAATTTCAATGGAATAAAAACAATGGAAAATTTTTAATTTTTTTTTTTAACGACTTTATGATACACTAAAAAAGGTCCAAGGCTAATCATATTTAATTCCGTTTTATGTCGTTTTTAATTATTTATAAAAAAACATTCACATTTGACATCTTTATTTTTTTTTTTATTAATAAAAAATTCTCACGGCGAATTTAAATTCGTCTGCTAATTAATAATATCGGGAAATACACGAAAATTTAAATACAATAATAATAATAATTTTTAAAACGTGAAAAACTATTTTTTCTTCTTTTTTTTTAAATTTGGTAAACCTGTCTGTCACAAATTGTCTAAATATTTTTTTTTTTTTTTTTTAATATTTTGACGAGGGTAAAAAAGGAAGTTGTCTTCGTTTTACTAGTCGTCGTCTGCTTTTTTTTTTTTTTTTTAACAAGTTTATGGCGTTAAAAACAAAACCGTTTTGATGTTTATGTCATGTTTTTCAAAAACTCGCACGCGTATTTTTTTTTTTTTTTGTAAAAAATTTTATATAATTTTATTACGCGACGTTATCATTATTTAGGTAATTAACCCTTTTCGGGGAAGAGGGGGTGAAAAATCATCTCTATAAATTACATCATTTTTTTTATTATTTATAAATGATGTAAACAATAATGAGGGTGACACTCGTTCGATATAAAATCAACCCCTTAACCTAAAACACACACATTTATGACTATGCGAAAAACAATATTTAAAACCGTGGAGAAAACATATTAATTTTTTTTTTTTGTTTCTTATCCAGCTCTTTCCAGTTTTTCCTCGTAATGTTTTTTTTCCACCCTTACAACCCCCCCTCACATCTTCCCATTCAGTTTTTTTCCCTCCCTGTTTTCCTTTCTCTCTCTTTTTATACCCAAGAAACATTTATTTTTCCTCTCTCTCTTTCTCTCTCTCTTTAGTTTCTCCCTCAATTTTCACAGTTGAAAATTAAATATACAAATGAGTTTACGTGCTTTATCGAAGATTTCCAGAACCAGTCGTTTCCAGAACAATTTTCTCCTTGTTTCATTTTTCAATTTGTGTTTATTGTTTTGGTATCGTTTAAAAAAAAAAAAAAAAAATTGTTTTTATTCTGACGTCAATAAAAGGGATGTTTTATTTTAATACGTTTAACTTTTATCATATTATTATATCATCATAATCGATCGTCAAGGGCTGACTAAACGAAACTTAATATTTTGAATATTGTCGAATGGCGGGTTAAAGGGAGGAGCGGAAAGGGCGGTCACGACGGTAATAAAATTTTTTTTTTTGTTTTAAAAAAACAATTTTTTAATGCGTTTGTTATTATTTTGTTTGTTTTTGTTGTTTGTTGGCATTTTAATTTTTTTTTTTTTACCTCGCATAAATTTAACTCCTCGAACACTGTAGTTGTTGTTGTTTCACTCACTTTATCGTCAACCCGTTATTAATAAATTTAAATAATTTTTTTTTTATTTGATTGTTTGTTGTTGTTGTTGTTGTTAATTGTAGGTTGATAAATCAATAGAAATTACCACGATGAAACGTCATTAACGAGAGAACAAAAGAAAACACGAATGAAAAAAAAAGAAAATGTCGATTTGCGTGTGTTTATGTGAATTAGCATATTTCTGATTTTTATTATCATCATCATCATCGTCGTCGTCGTCATCGTCATCATTATTATTATTATTATTATTATTTTCTATGGATTGATTATCGTATAAAATAAAAATTTTAATAATCGTTATTGTATTTTATATACGATCGGGAGGGAAAACAAAATGATTGGTAGTCGTCGATTTCGTACGAAAAAATGAAAATTCCCCTTTCCTCCCTTCCCCTCTTTCCCCCTCTACTTATTTATTTTTTAATAAGGGAATACATAAATTTTTATTTATTGTTGTTATTAACATTTCTTTTTTTTGTTAAATTGATCATTTACACGAAATGTTTTTTTTTTTTTTTTTTTTACGGTTATTACATTTAATAATAATAATAATTTTTTTTTATTTATTAAACGATAACGCAAATAAAAATATTTATCGATTATTTATTATTATTATTATTATCCATTATCGATCGTTTTATTAATAAAATTTAAATTCCGTTTACGTAAAATAATAATAATAATACTAAATGTAATATTGTGTGAGTTTTGTTATAAAAACAAATCAATTTAAAAAATTTTAAAACCGGAAAGTAATTTAAAACTATTATCATTATTATTATTATTTAAAATGAAAAATTTTCTAACGGATTGACGTGTCACCAGTAAAATCATTCAATTTAAATAATTCGATCAATTTCCACGACGACGACGACAACGAAAAAAAAATTTAAATCGATTTGTTTATTTGTTTGTTTTTCCCTCCCCATCTTTATTAAATTTAAAATGTTTACGATGACATTTCGTATTTTTTTTTTTCGGGGCGGGGGAGAAGGGAGAGGGGGAAATGACGGGGTCAAAGGATCCCCACGAAACATGTTTATTTATTAAAAAAATTATAATAAAAACCTTTAAATATAAAGTTAAAAAAAAATAGAATCGAATTTCTTTTTTTTTGCAACAAATTTACGTCTCAATCTATATTATTAAGAACAATATTTTTTTTTATGTTTTTTTATGTTTTTGTATGTTGTGTTGTTGTGTTTTATTATTACCATTGATTTCTATAATTTTAACAATTTTTATTATTTCCTTTTCCTTTTTTTTTATTGGTCGATAATTTTAATCGGTTTTTTCATTGGTTGTTTCCCTTTTTTTTTATTATCATTATCGATTTGATTTTTTTTTTTTTTTTTGGAATGAAATTAATGATAACAACACGATTGAATTATTTAATGATTCCTTGTTTTGCTTTTCGTTTGTCTGTTTGAGAACAATTATTATGAAAAGAGAGAGAGAGAAAGAGAGAAAGAGATAAAGAGAGAGAGAAAAATCGCAGACGTATCTTTAGCTCAAGTAATAATTTTTTTTTTTATGAAGTATAATTTTTGCCCATTAAACTTCAAAATTTTTTTTTTTTTTTAAATGTAAATTTAGACATTCTAAAATCTTATCATTATTATTATCATTATCATTATCATTTCAAGTATAATTTGTAATTTTTACCCCCTTCCGTAAGTTTTTAATTAAAAAAAAAAAGAAAAATTACAAATTAATCGGTGTTATTGAAAATATCATGTTAAAATAATATTATTATTATTGAAAAAAGATACGTTAAAACCATTTTGAAAAAAACAAGAGAGAGAGAGAGAGAGAGAGAGAGGGGGGGGGAATATTACTGGAAGAAACCAAAAAGATTATTCTGGAGAAAAAAAAGGGAGTTATATAATATAAAAAGGTATAAATTTATAGGATTTAACTATAGCAGATAAATCTTTTTTATTTTTTAAAACGTGTTAATCCGTTCTCAACTTGGGTGGTCTCGGTAAGAAAATGTTTTTTTTTTTTTATCCGTCATCGCACCGAACCTGATACCTGTAACAGGTTTAAATATCCGATTCTTTAGTTATATAAACCGTAGCGCAAAGTTTTCTAATAATAATAATAATCTTTCACCACCTTCCGAAAACAATATTTCCATATAAAAAAAACCATTACGGACGAATATGTTTGTGACGATTATACATGAAAAAAACTAAAGAATTCGTTAGAAAATGACATTAATGGTCAATTAGTTATGCGTCTAGTTATTATCATTATGTATATATACAAATTTCGTACGGTTGCGATTGTTTTTTTTTTTTTTTACGTCATCAATTTTCCATGTGATTTGTCGTCCATTTAAATTACACGTTTTAAAATCGAAACGAATTTAATAACGCTCTTTTTTTTCGGTTATAATTCAACCGTTTAAAATTTATTTATTATTTTTTTTTTTTTAGAAAATAAAAATGGCGGGAAACAACACCAAAAATATTTTTAATTAGTATATACACGTCACGATGTATTCATTATAATGTTTAACTTAATCGTATCACATTACAAAAAAAGTTTAAAAAAAAGAAAAATGGCGGAAAGAAAATCCCGAACGTTTTATCCGTTTTGAAAATCTTTAAAATTTTTATTTTAATATATATAACACGCGAATATTATTATTATTATCATCATCATCAAGTTAGGTTAAAATCACCCGACCGAAACCTGATTAAAAAATATTTTCACTTAGACCCTTTTTAATTATCTATATTTAAGAAGAAGATGAAGAAGAAGAAGAAGAAAAGATTCGGTGGTTAAGAAACGAGTCATGATGAGAAGACAACCAAAGGGGGCGGAGACGGTAGACTCGAAAAAAAAAAAAAAAAAAAACAAGATGGCCACATAAAATGTAAAAGAATCCACGATGGTAGAATCAAATTTGGATGTCATTATTAATAAAAAAATTTTGGATCGTTTTGGAATTTTCTTAACGAGTTGAAAATTTTTTTTTTTTTATAAAGTTTTCGACCTGTACGACGACTCCATTAGGTTTTTAAAACAACTGAACAACCAACTCGTTTTAAAAATCAATATTACTTAATTACGTAACAGTAAAAGACAATTTAATTGTTGTTTACAAACAAACACGCGAAAATTTTTTAAAACAATGATAAAAGCGTGGAAATAGAATAATAATTTAAAATGATAATAAATCATAGAGTAAAAAAAAAGAAAAAATGGATTAAAAATAAAAGAGTAATTATTACAATTCGTCTGCTTTTTCACTTTGGCTATGTTTGTTTCGTTCGTTCGTTTCGTTTCTTTTTTCACTTCCTATCCATTCACGCATGGATGAAAAACGTTTTAGTAAAACGAAAACAAAACAAAAGTCAAGAAAATATATATATAAATCGTGACAAAGCATAATAAAAAAAAAAAAAAATCCTATACCGAGTATGGCTGGGGGCGAATTTGCGTGACACACAAAATATATATATATTTTTTTTTTTCTAGGGTCGAAACACAAAGAAAACAAAACAAAAAACAAAACACAAAACATTGGCAGACCATTGAAAATAAAATTAAACGAAAGGTTTTAAAAGATTTGATGGTGATAGTCGGCGGTTTGGCGGATGCTGTTTAAAAAAAAAAGTAACCGCCGCATGATGATGGCGGTGAGTGACGATAAATAAAAAAAGAAATTTTTTTTATTACTCTCTAAAGTTAAAAAATAATTACTGTGATAAAATTCTTGTCATCATCCATCTTGTTCTTGCACCGTGCTTTGGATCCAAAAAAAAATCCACGAGTCACGTGATTTACATCTCGTTCCCCCCTCCCGTAAAAAAAAATAATTATCAATATTGGAAAAATAATATCTTTCATTATTGATTTTATTGATTTCTTCTCTCGAAAATTATCGATTTTATTGATTTTTTACTTTTATTATCGGACATATTTAATGGTATACATGGTAACACGATCACGACGCACTTAAAAAACCATTTAAAAAAAAAAAGAAACGCAAAATTTTCAACGAAAAAAAAATTCAATTTTTTTTTTTTATACCTGTACCTGAAATCAGATAATTTTTTTTTTTTTTTTTAATTTTCTAGAAAAATGAGGCAATAAAATAAATTTTTTTTTCATTCAAATATTTGTTTTTTTTTTTTGATTTAATGAACATGAAACGAGGAGGGCCATTAAAGGTACAGGAGGAGGCAGATGTCTACCGAATCCGTTTTTTATTTTTCCCTGTTTTATCCCAAGCAGGTGCACATGATTCTGTTGTTTCTAACTAGGGTTACCTTTTCTTGAACCACGATTGGATAATTTCTTGTTTAATTATCCGCCATCTTTTTTTTTTCTTCTTCGACGTGCATCACACACAACATAACAACAAATTTATTATTATTATTTTATTTTTTTATACCCTTCACAAATTTACTTTTATTTATTTAAGTATTATTATTATTTAATGATAAATTTTAACGAAATTACGAGTTGTAAAACTTAGTATAAGACAAACACGTTGTTGTTGTTGTTGTTGCTATTCAAGGGTACAAACGATGAATTTAAAATTGAAAAAAAAAAAAAAAATATGAGAAAATCATTTTTAAAATATTTTTTTGAGGGATGAAATAAGCGGTTGTTGAGTTTCCTCCCCACCACACCCCAATAGGACAATTCTCATAAGATTAAAATAATTTTTAAAAGATAGAAAATGTTTATCACTTGAAAAAGGGTGTCTGATAATGAAGGGGGTTGTAAGACAATAATAAGTAAATAGGATTAATGGCGACGGCGTCGGCGGTTCATTGAAATAAATTTTCCTTTTTTTTGTTATCCAGAGTTTTTGTTATGGAGTCTCGTTCGACCCTTTGAACGTTTGTACACACAACATTTTATGAAAATTTAAATTACCCTCATTTTATTTTGTTAGAATCGTTTACAACAAATAGAAAAAAAGGTTTCGAAAAGGGGATTGGATCGACTTTTATAATCAAGTCTGCCAACTTAAATTTTTTAAATTATTATCACCAAGAGAATTGTTTTTTTTTTACATTTGGGAATAATTTTTTTCTTATTTAACTTATTGAATATCCTTTCGATTTCTTTTATTTTACCTCCCGCGGTAAACGATTGACGCCATTTTTGTTGTTGTTGTTTTTACGACATTTTAAAAACATTCGAATGGATAATTATTAGACTTAATCCCTCGGGTGATAACATGAAGGCGGTCGATATCAACCACGGCCGGAAACAGTTCCTTCACATTTTAAACAATTCATCTTTGTCGTTGTTAAAAATTTTTTCTTTTTTTTTTCACAATAGACAAACAACAACAACAACAAACATTAAGAATAATTTTTGTTTGTTGTATGAGGAGACCATGTTTTGAATGTTTTTGTTGTTTTCATGTTTTTTTTTTTTCTACGCACACACATTAACGAGACCAAACTCTCCGAATAGTTTTTTTTTTTTATTTCGTTTCTTTCTTCTCTCTTCCCCCTTCTAACTTTCCTCTTCTTCTCTCTTCCCTCTCCCACCTCCCCTCCCCTTCGTTTCTCTTTCGTGTTTTTTTTTTTGTGTTCTTCCACCTTAATAAAGTTAATATACACCGCGTTACATGTTTATATCACGTTCATCTTTCTCAAAGCTTTAAAATAAAGTTGATAAATAGGGTTGTCAAAAAAAAAATGGGGAGGGGGCGAAGGAAGGGAGAAAGGGAGGGAAGAAAAGGTTTTAGTTTTTACCTCATTTCCTGTGTAACTTTTTTTTTTTTTTTTATGAACGTAATAATTTTTTTTTTTAATTTTGTGGCAACCATTTTTTTTTTCAAAGTTTTAACAACATTTTAAAAACAATACTAATAATAATGATAATGATGATGATGATAATTTTCGTCTGACATAAAATAAAATAAAAAAAGAAAATTTACAACCAAAGTAAATTATAATAATGTTTTAAAAAAAAAATGAAGGAAAGAGGGAAACGAATAAAGTAGCAATAAGAATTAGTTTTTTTTTTTTTAATTAAAAATAATGATATATATTAACTTTTAGTTTTAGAAAAAGGGGTAAAACTAACCAATCGTATTTATAAAGACCTCGATTAATTAAAAAAAAAAATGGAAAACGATACAACCGACAAACAAACGAACAAACAAACAAAAAAAACATCGTCGTATTAAAATGTTCAAAAGTAACAGAAGCGACTTTTTTTTCCGAATTGTTTATAATAAAAATAATAGGTTCAGTTGGTTGTTTTTTTTTTTTTTTTTTAACTAACGAATGAGATACTACCAACATAAAAAAAATAAAAAACTTTCTGGAATGACAACTTGGGCAACATTTGAAAATAAAAAAAAAAAATATCAAATAGATATCATTTCTCACGATACAACTTCATTTTAATTCCATTATTTTGTTTAATGTCAACCAATCCGGTGAGTCGATAAATGTTTTTAAAAAAAATTTTTTTTAATGATGCACCTGGAAAAAAAAATCATTATTATCATTAATATTATCATTATTATTACGATGATGATGAGACTCCATGATAATTCAAAAGTCGTAAAAAGTTACCCGAGTCGTTTGACCTTGACAACCGTGGAATTCCAAATTTAAAATATATTAAAAGGAAACGAAAGTTACGACGACGACGACGACGATGATGACGCAGGGTGATAATAATAATAATTACATAAGTTTTTTTTTTTTCTGTTGGACAACGTGAGAAAATTATTTGGATAAAAATTTATATTAAAAAAATTTTTTTTTATTTATTTCTGTCGTTGTCCTCGAAAAATAGATGACGATAATAATAATGATTTTTAGTACGGTGACGGCCCGCGTCATCCTTATGACGTTTATTGCCACGAACGAAAGATGCTGTAGTCGATCATCATCATTTCCTATATTTATAAAATTGATGACGTAAATCGTGACACGGTTAATAATTACTTAATTAGCCGTTTCCTCCCCCCGCCACCTCCCCACCTCTATACCTAAATACCTGGTATTATAATTGACAGCCGTCAATGACATTCAAATGGTTCATATCCTTTACTCATTAAAAAAAAAAAAAAAAAAACAAAAAAAATTGTGACCGAACTTGCGTTATGGTTATTATTATTATTATCATCCACCATTAAACACGACAAGGCTACTTGTCGGAGTTTTTAAGTATTTATCCGAGGTTTCTACCCGATTCCTTAGGGACAAATACTCGAATTTCGGTGGTGCCACTTATTATAAGATAGCACCACATCAATTCTTGAAGGTCTTCCTGAGTCCGTCTTTTTCGATGGGAACGATTTGTCTCCTGAACTGGGCTCCGGTGACTAACATCTTTGGAGTGGCCAGGTCAGAAGCAGTGAAATTCACATTCTCGTCGAGCTGCCTCAGGTCGACCGTAGAACAAGATTTTGTTTTTGGTTCTTACTTTGTCTTGTTCTCATTTTTTTGCTCTTTTTAAGCCAACAGCACGTGGCGTTCTCAAACGGTCACCCATCCAAGTTTGCACCACGCCCGATGCTGCTTAACTTCGGTGATCGTACGGGAACCGGTGTGACCAGCACGCTATGGCCGTTGGCTTATTATTATTATTATTATCATTATTATTATTACGGAAAAATGTTTAAACGTTTTCCTTTTTTCTAAAAAGGTTTTTCTTCCTTTGAAAAGTTAAATTAAAATATCCGTCAGAAGCCATTTTGTTTTTTTTTTTTTTTCTATATAAAAGGTTTCGTTTTCTACGGGGTTAAAAAAAATAAAAAAATTTTTTTATGTTGCACCTGGTACGACCAGGTATGAAGGAAAATTTTTATTATACTTTTTATTTATCGGTAAATTTAAATAACGATAATAATAATAATAATGATGATGTTGATGATAATAATAATTACTTTTCATTTACGATGAGGACAAAATCTTAAAAGAAAAAAGAGAAAATTTTTTTTTTACTTTTTCCATTTTATTATTATTATTATATTTTATTGCTTTGGTTAATTGATGTTTTTTGCTACAGTTAATCAATCGATATTATATTATGCAAATCAATTAATTTTCTTTTTTTTTTTAAGTAATGAATTTTTCACGGGTAATAAATTTCAATATAAAAAAAAATTTAAATTTTTTTATTCCCATGGTGGAACGTTAACGAGCCTGAAATGAGTTTCGATGACGACGCCATTTACGATTATAAAAAATTTTTTTTGTTTATAAACAATACTTTGTTTATAAACAAAAGAAATTTTTTTTAAAACAAAAACATTAAATCGTTCGTTTGTTTAAAAAAAATTTATAAATAAATCGATCGTTTTTAAAAAAAAATTTGACGAAACTTTTAACGGTTTTTTTTTAAAAATAAAAATGGCGATCCCACGTGTTTTTAATCCTAAAAAATAATAATAATAATAATAATAATAATAATAATAATAATAATAATAATAATATTTACGTGCGATGAAACGTCAATCAAATTTTAAATATAATAATAATAATAATAATAAAAAGAAAGAGAGAGTAAAAAAAAAACGCGTGAAATCACGAAGTGAATTTTTTTTTCTTCCCCGATTTAAATAATAATAATAATAATCATCATCATCATATATAGTTATCAAATTAAAAAATAAACGATTATTATTATTATTATTATTATTATTATTATTATTTCAGGTTTCGTCTGTTAAAATTTTATACCCGATTTGGTTAATTCTTCTTCTTTATTATTTCATAAATTATTAAAGACAAAGGAAAATATTAAATTTCTCTCGAAAAATCATTTCTTATTTCCGCAATATTTAAATTTTGTTATTCGAAACTGACTGACTGACTGACTTTAATTAATTAATTATTATTATTTCCTATTCTATAAAATTCTTCCGACATTTTTTTTTCTTATTTTGGTTACGATCGTGTGTGATTGTTGTTGTTGTTGTTGTTGTTGTAGTTGTAGCAGAAAAAATATTAAAACCTTAAAATTTTTTCTTAATAAGAATCTTCATTAATTTTTCTTTCTCTTTCTTGTTATTCGTTCCTTTGGGGTTGTTCGAATGATTTCTGCATATCCGGTATTATCGTAAAAAGGTACTGGAAAAACACTTATCATTATTATTATTATTTATCTGATGAATTCGTGTGATTTTTATCAGGCGGAAAAATCGGAGACCTAGCAAGATGTTATTGAAAATATCGCTTTTTCGGTTGATCGATTAATTTCCCATAAGAAAAAAAATGCGTTGATGTATTATTAATGATAATGATAATAAAATAACACAACGTTTAATTGCACGTGTTGGTGGTGGTGGGGGTGGGAGGGGGGGGTGGTGGTCATAGGTTTCGTGTGGGAGACAAATTTTTCTAATCACGTTTGTTGCGTGCGTGCATGTGTGCAATCATGTTCTTGACCTTGCATCGTGTTCATTATCATTTTTTGTTGTACAAATTTTCGAAACGAAGTAAACCTTGAAAATCGTTTTTTTTTCCTCCTTTCCTTTCCTTATCTCTCTCTCTCTCTCATTGTAATCACAATGTTCGTTTTAATGAAAATAACTAAAATTAAACAATTTCTTTTAATTTAATTTATTCACGCTGCAATTGCGGTTATTAAAATAAAAACTTGTCGGTTATTGTTCTCTCTCTTTCTTTATTCGACTTTTTTAGGTTTTTCTCTTTTTTTTCAGGTTGTACATAATAATAAAAACAAAATTTTTGGTAAGTTTACACACGCGAACACACGCGCACACACTCACACACACAAAAATTATGATATTAATAAATTTTTTTTTTAGTTATGTCCTTCCACGAGTGTGTCCGCCTTTTTTATTTTTATTACTGGAATGAGTGACTGGAAAATCAATAAACCTTAAAATTTACACTCTTATCGTCCTTGTTTTCACCATAAAAAAAAAAAATTATTTTCGTATTCAATCCATCATTTTTATTTTTTTACCATGTCATAAAAATATTTTTTATTTCCTGTTATGATTTTTTCTTTCTGCTGTTACGATTTATATTTTTATTATTATTATTATTATTATTATTATTTAATAACCTCGACGTAAAAGAAAAAAAAATTTTTTTTATCGTTTCGTAAACGCACGAATTTGTTAACGAAAAAAAAATGGCGGTTTTAAGACGTTCGAGTCAAAAAATTAATTTGTTAAAAAAAAAATATCTCATCGTTTAAATAAAAGACGTCGTTGGTAAGAGTTTTATCAAGTTTACCAACTATTAAATAAAAATTTTAATATATGCAACGTTTCAATGTGTTATTATTATTATTATTATTATGTAAACTAAATTTTTTTTTACCGAAAAAAAAAAGGTCGGTTGTTATTACGTACAAAAATTGTTTTGGTTTTGTTAAAATCAGATATAAAACTATGTAATTATTATTTACTTTAATACTTAATTAATAATTTATAATATTTAAATAAAGGGGGGCGGGGGCGGTGGTGCAAGGGGGGGGGGGTAGTAAATTTAGTAGGGATTTCAAAATGATGACCTAAACTTGTCCATCGAAGATGTCGCAGCGCATGGTTTTTTTCATTTTTCAAATGCAATACGATAACCTTGTTTGATTATTTTTATAAATGTAAACATATTTTAAAAGATATCATCGATGTAATTAATTTTTTTTTTTTCTCTTTTCTACTCTTTTCAAAATGGGGAATAAAAAAAAAAAAAAAAAAAAAAAAAACAGGTTTCGGATTTGTTTGTTACTCGTGTAATAAAAAAAAAAAAAAAAAGAAAACTTTTTATTTATAAAGTTCCAGTTGCGTTGTTTTGTCTTTAACAACAACAAACAACTGAAAGTGTTAGAATTAAACTAAGAAGTTGTTGCATGTTTTAAAATTTCCGGTTGTCAATTAAAAAAGTTTTTATTATTTAGGTAAAACGATGATGATGATGATGAACGTAATAAACTAAAGCAATTATGATTTCTTTCGAAAAAAAACCGTCACGAAAAAAAAAGTTTTTAGAATTATACATCCGATAGGTATAAAAAAAAAAAAAAAAATTACGGTTCATCAGATTTTTTTTTTTTTTAGTCAAGGTAAAATAATTTAAAACCTGAAGGTAGAAAAAATTGAGAAATCATTGTAAATTACAGGGCTTTGATGAACTATTCTGAACACAAAAAAAAATTATGACGGAAAGTAATGAAGAAACAGAAAAAGGTAAAAAAAAAAATCCTTAAAAATAAATGGAGTGGATCTCGAGGTAAAAAAAAAAAGAAACAAGATGGCGGTTTATTAATATAAAAAAAAAAAACTATAAGGAAAATTAATTTGACCTTACCTGTCGAAATGAATACGTTTCAAACGAGGTTTTCTTACGTTACAAATTAAATTTGATTTTCTTAAAACATGTTTTAAGATGACGAATTTAACTATTGATTTTACACGTGAATAAAAATTTTTCTTACGATTATTTTAACCGCAACTAAAACGTGTAGATTATCTTTCATATTTTTCTTTTTTTTCCATCCATGATACTGTTGTTGTTATATACAAAGTCGATTTTTTTTTTTTTTCCATCAAACCCGATTTTTTTTTTTTCCCATTTCGATATCCTTTTTGAGATAATTAAATTTCTGACTGGTAAAATGATAATAATAATAATAATGATTTGAATGATGGTGAAAAACAAACGACGGCGACTACGATTTGCAGCTGGTTTTTGTTAAAAAGTAATAATTATTCGAATGAATTTCGATAAATCTTCCCCCCGCTTCCTCCCAAAATAATTTTTAGTATTTACAATCGAGGAAGGGGGGGGAAAGAATTATTTTTCCAAAAAATTTAAATTCACACGTGGGTCATTCGAAATCTCCACGTAAAAATTTATTTTCCGAAAAGAAAACGCGTTGAAATTTTAAACAAAACAAAAAAAATTTTATTTATTTTTTAATAATAATTAAACACGTGAATACACACGTGCGGTTTTTTATATAAATAATAATAATAGTAACAAAAGATCGGCGTTATGTTATCTAATTAAAAATATTTTTTTAATCACCTTTTTTTTCTTTTTTTCATTAATATTTTAAAAAAAAATTATTTCAAGTTCAATTAAATTGAATTCAAGGTTGTCTTGTTTAAAAGTGAAATTGTTTTTTAAAAAAATGTTCACTTAATTATCGTCTGCTATAAATTTTTTTTTTTCGATTTCGTTTCGAGAAAAAAAAAAATATTAAATGAGAAGAAAACCTGTTGCCAATTTTTTTTTTTTTACTTCTTCTTTTTCGAATATCGATTGAGTTATAACGACCTCAAAACGAACCGAAAAATTTATTATTATTATTATTATTATTATTATTATTATTATTATTATTATTATTATTATTATTATTATCCAATACGATTCGAACACATGAGATTTTTTTTTTTTTATAACGTCAAATTTATTCATTAAAATTTTTTTTTTTTCTTAAGATTTCAACGTCAAGACATCAATAAAAATTTATTTCTAAAAAAAAAAAAATTGCCTTTTTTTCCACTCTACTCGTTATTATCATCATTATTATTATTATTATTACTTTGAATATTATGCGAGACAAATCTCGCTCGTTTGTTGACGGAATCTTTTTTCAGAAATTCGTTCCAGGTTTTTTTTTTTTTTTTACTCCGATTTTTCGAATTCAGAAACCTTTGATGTGTTGCTCTTTTTATATTATTATCATTATCGTTATCATTATCATTATTATTATTATTAAAAATTATACGTTAAATAAAAAAAAAAAAGTAATAATAAAAAAAAAAAAAATTTAATAGGACAACATATAAATCCCGCCATTTTTATTTTCATTTTTTTTTTTATTTTTTAATAATAATAAAATAAAAAAAAGTAATAAAAATTAATAATTTAATAATATCGTTGTTATATTAACCGTAGTAGGACTTAATATTTTTATTACGTAATTTTTTATTTCCAGTATAATTTTGAGTAATTTATAATAATAATTATTATTCGAGTTTTTTTATTTTAACCACATAATTAAATAATAAAGAGGAAATTGTAATGAGGGTAGGTTCTCTCCCTACATGTCAAGCGTAAAAAATTTTAATTAACAATTTATTTTCTATGGACACACAAAAAAAAGGGTAAATAGAAAAAATTATTAAAGTGGAAGGAGAAAAATAAAATGTCGGACGGACGCCGGCAACGCCATGCGACGACACAATAATCGACTCTAAAATCAATCAAAAAAATTTTCGTTTTTATTGTTATTTGATTGCGTTTTGCCCCCCCCCCCTGAAAATAATTATAATCATTGTTATCAATATTATCATTATTATTATCATTATTATCATTAAGAGTCGTACGAAAACGTGGCTGGCCAAAAAAATGAAAAAAAAAAAAAGAAAATTTAATTTAAATTTATTTCTTTCAATTTTTTTTTTTTAATTTAAATTTAAATTATCGATTTTATTGATTTATCAATCAATCAATCAATCATTCGCATTAATATTATTATTATTATTATCATAGATATAAATTATAAATTGACAATATTATGATATTTTCATTTCGAATTTAAAAAGCGTTTTTTTTTTTTTATACAACGACCCTTTGACCCTTTTCGTTTTCTTCTATCCGTCTCTGGGAAAAAGGGAAACGGGAGGGGGTGGGGGGTGGAAGAAGTAAAATAAACCGACTTATTTATCCTCGGGTGATAACCGATCGATAATCATTTAATTTTTTAAATGTACACACACATATATTTATTATGGAGAGGAATAAAAAGAAAAAAAAAATATGGAGTCGTGTGTGACTTTTAATTAAATGAACGCAATCGTATACGCCACGATGATGATAATAATAATAAAAACTATGAACGTTTGATTAATAGTTATAGTAGTAGTAGTTTATACTATTCGTGTCGCTATAAATTATAATATATATTTATAAGTATAGACGTTCGTATTTATACATTCATATATATAATAATAACGGTATAGGATTTTTAATTTGATTAAAGGTGTAGAATTAATTTTTTTTTTTTTGCTTTTGTGCCATTGAAATATAATAATAATTACGCTGCGTTTTTTTTTATTCTTAAAATGGAAATAATTACGCCGCGTATTATTATTATTATTTACTCGTTGTGTTGATTATTATTAAGTATGGGAAATACCGCAAAACGATATTTTAAATACATAATTTAAAATAATAAAATTATTATTTCTTTTATTTTGTTCTGCTACGTTGTAAAACGCCGCGTTTTGATTTTCCACATGATAATTTAACGTTACGCGCGCGTAAAAATTTATAACTATCATTCATTCATTAAAAAATTTTCGAAATTAATATTTATAAAACAAAAGGAAAAGGAAAAAATTATTTAATCTCACGATTTGTTTTTTTTGTGTTTGAAAATGGTTTTTTTTTTGTTACTCCTGCCACGTTTATTTTAAGTTCCACGTGGTAGAATTTTAAAAATAATCATTTACATCGTAAATTATGTTTGTGTGTGTGTGTGTGTGTGCTAATTGCACGGTCGAAAAAATATAATATATACAAAAGAAAAATAAATATATATATTTTTTTTTTTCATTTGGTTTCGTATCCATTAAACAAACAAACTGATGATTACTTAAGCAATTCATTAACATGACGTTTGTTATTGTTGTCTTCTGCTAAACCTGTAATCACTCGGTTTAAACCCGAAACTAATAGCCGGGGGGGGCATTAATAACAGTTAATATTATATATATTTGTACAAAAAAAAAAAAAATTTTTTTTTTTTCGTTTTGAAATTTTCGAAAAAAAAAAAATTTTTCTTTTTTAATTTTTTGTTGTTGTTGTTGTGTTTGTTGTGTCTCGATTGTGTGTTTGTATACGTTAAAACGTTTCGTCATGGATTTTTTAATTTTCTAAGAATTTTTTTTATATAACTTTAGGCTAACACGAATGTAACAAACGAGGCGTTCGTATAAAAAAAAAAAAAAAAAAATTGTGTGAAAATTGTCGGTTGTCAGGTTAACACAATCTTAATACAAATTTTAACACTAAAATGAAACAAACGGGAAAATGAAACATTTGGGGAAAGGAAACCATAATAATTTTTTTTTTTTTTTTTACCACCCGAATAAACGTTTTTACCGCCATTTTGTTTTTTTTTTCTCCACGTTCTCCATCGATTAATTTACAACTCGAACGTTTTTTTTTTTTTTTTAATTATTTACGCGTGTTTTGTATCGATGAGGAAAAAATCAAAAAAATTTTTTTTTTGTATACGTGGGTCGTTAGACCCTTCCTCGTTAGGCCCCCCACTCGAAATAATAATCCATACCGATGACCTTTCATCAAAATGTCAATCAAACATTTTTTTTTTCCACTCGCATTATTCACACGCGCGCGTTAATATCATTATTGTAATCGAATTCCGATACAATAATAATCGATCGATTCAATTTTGATTTTGTTGTTAATAAATTTTTTTTTTTCATATCATTTGACTACGGTCCTGACACCATCTGAAAATGATAAATGACATTTTTGTTGATACGGACAGCGTGAGGTACATTTGATTCATCACGCGTATAAAAAAAGGTTTCTTATTATTATTTCAAACAAACATTCGTTTTGTTTAATTATTATTATTATTATTTGACAACGGTGGTTGTTGTTTGTTTGTTATTCAATAGACTTTTGCCCTTATTAAGGAGTACAAGAAATAATTTTCGTTTGTTGGTTATGTTGTGAAAGTAAAAACATTTTTTTTATACATCTCGACAAACATTTTTTTTTTGCCGTTTGCTTAAAAACACAGCACAACAAACAAAAAATTATGTTTTACAATGAAAGAGAGAGAGAGAGAGAGAGAGGAATAATAAAACAATGACAAATGTTTTTTAAGTTTAGTGACTTTTTGGTTGTTACATAAAAAACTTTACTCATGAGCAAGTAATTACGAGTGGAAAAAAAGAAAAAAAATGGCGATAAAATTTAGTTAAAAATTTTTTTTTTTTTAAAGCTCATCGTTTTACATAAAGTTGAAAGGTCACGTTGATCAGGTACAAACGTAGGTGAACCTTAAAAATAATTTTATACATGTATTGCATTTAAAAACTCGCGTTGTCGTTCGTAACCTTTCAAACATTACAGTTTAATTATTGACGTCATGAAACAAACATTTCAAATAATCAATCAATCAATCAATCGTTCGTTCGTGTTTTTTTTTCTACGCGTACAAAAAAAACCTTTTAAAATTTTCAAATATAACAATTTGTTTCTTTTTTTTATTTAATAATATTAATAATAATAATAATAATATTTTTTCTCTCTTTGCCTTTCACTAAAGACCATTTTCACGGTAATGAAAAATCATTTGAACAATTGAACTTTTGCCCCGTTTTTTTACTCTACGAGATGATGGAGGCGAAATAATTCATATGAAATTATTATTATTATTATTACTCGTAGGAGAGAGAATTTGCGGTCGTAAGAGCAAAAAAAAAAAAAACATTAACGACGACGACGAAGATGATGGTGATGATGATGATGGCGATTTGGTTGATTTATTTTTTATTGGTCAAAAATTTTAAATTGTTTTTTTTTTATCTCTCTCTCTCTCTCTTTCTTCCTTTTAATCCATTGTTTTTTCTCACTCTTTTCTTACGTAAGCATAATAAATACTTTTTTTCTTTTCTTTTTGTCTTTTTGATTGAATGAACAAAAGTAATGACGTATGAAATAACGTCACAGTCCAAAAGTTTTCCTTTTTCTAAATCGAATCCGACATTATTTTAATCAAAGCCTTTTTTTTCTGAATAAAAAAAATCCCGGGAATGAGTTTAATTACACGATGATTTACAAAGATATATATATATATATATATATATATATATGATAATTACAATGGAGTTTTTTTAACAAAGCGTTCGTAAAAAAAAAAAAAATTATTTCTATATTGAATTCATAAAAATTAAATTCTCGCGCTCTAAAAAATCACCGGAAAATTTTTTTTTTTTTTTTTATTGAATCCCCCCAAAACTCGATTCATCGAGTGGATTTTTTTTTATTTAAAAAAGTTATGAATCATAATTATTAATAAATTATTATTGTAAAAAAAATTATTATGGTATTGACTTGTCAAACGAGTGGAAAATATTTATTACGAGTAATAAAAATAAAAAAAAATCAATAAGAAAAAAAAAAAGACACTAAAAGTCAACAATATTACGTCATTGATTTTAAATTATTATTATTATTATTATGTAATTATTATTATTAACATAAATTATTATAGGTTTTGAATAAAATTCTCCTTTTGTGAATGGTTCAGGAAAATTCAAAAGAATTTTTTTTTTTTTTAAACAAAAAAGCGAAGATGGAAAAGAAAAATTTTTTATTTTTATTGTTAAATTAAATCGTGGATCCCCGTTTTTTTCCACATCGTAAACGCATTTGTTTGTTGCCCCCTACGCATTCGTTTTCATCCTACTTTATTACGTGACAATACGCCCCAATTATAACCGTTTACTATTTTATTATCATTATTATTATTATTATTTAGGTTTACGTAAAAAAAAAATTTATTTTAAAATTTTTGCGCGAACGTGCAAAAAACATGTCGGATGCCATCGGAAAACGTTTTAATCAAACGGAAAAAACATACCTGAAAACAAAACAAAATTGTAAATAATAATAATAATATTAAAGATGTCGGTATAATTAAAACAATCGTAAAAAGATTTGAAAATATATAAAAAAAAAATTTATTCTTTAACTCTCAGGTACCGTCAAGCAGGTAAATTAAAAAGATTGAAAAAAAAAAAAAAAAGATTTACGCGCGTCGTCTGACGTTTTATTTAAAGTTATTATTATTATTATTATTAAATGAGTGATTAACAAAAGGAAAGAAAAGATAACAAAAACATTAAAATGTTTGATAATAAATAATAATAATAATAATAATAATAATAATAATTTGTTTTGTGTTTCGTCGATAACTTTTTTTTTTTTTTTTTGATTTGAAAAATTTTTTAATTAAAATTTAAACATGAAAATTTATTCGTATGTTTTTGTGATGAACAAAAAGAAAAAAAACGTTAAAAACAAAACATAAAACATAAATTTAAAAAAAAAAACATAACGTAACATAAAACATAAATTGACTTATTATTGGTCAAATCTCACTGTAACACAACACATATCAACCTTAATATGATAATTTTTATATATATTAAGATGCAATTTTCCTTCTTTTTTTTCTGCAATTTTTTTAAATGGCACTTGTTTTCATCCGTCAACCTTGTTTGTTTTTTTTTTTTTTTAAACTAATGATAATGATAATAATTTTTTGTTTAACATCCCGTCAATCTCTTTGTTCGCCATTTTTTACATCCGTTCGTTTTAAGACACATTTTTGACGTGGTAGTTAGGCTATCATATAAAAAACTTTTTAATAAAGAAAATAAGGATTCGAAGGGAGTAATAAACAAACGAGCAAACAAACAAAAAGAGGGTGAACACACAGACAACCTGACAACCGTTTCAAATATTGTGAATTTTACATTAAAACGTCCTAATTACATATATAAATGTATTAAAATAGGGTTCGAAAGGAAGAAAGAAAGAAAGAAATTAATACCAACAAAATGATTAGGCTGATTTTCGTCGAGAGAAAAAGAGAGAGAGAGAGAAATAATAATAATAAAACAAACAATGTTTAAAGATGGAAGCCGTACGGCTAATAAAATAATTATTTATAAAAAAAAAAAAGAAATAAAAAAAAAATTTATATTTATATGGCTAAAGGAACTCGAAAGTTATTTTCCTAACGTACCGAACGAACAAAGGTAGTTAGATGAAATTACAGACCCGCAAGGAAAGAAGAAGAAGAAAGAGACAGGTATAAAAATGAAAAAGGAAAAAAAAAAGAAAGAAAGGTTCAAACGTGTGTGTGTGAGAGAGAGAGAGAGAGAAAAATATATTAGTAGAGAAATAAAAAAGTGATTAGGAGAAAAGAAAAATCGTGTTTCGTAAAAAAAAAAAAAAAAGAGATGGGCCCCCATGGGTCCAATCAGTGGGCGATTGTATATAGTGTACGTAATTAAAAGGTCCCCCCATGTTTAACTTTTGTATAAAATTTTTAAGGCCCTAAACATAAAAAGAAAATAATATAATCAAAACACGAAAGATAATTTCATGAAAATTTTTTTTTTTTTTTCCTTTTTCAACGTGCGTTTGCTTTATATTAATTAATGTTAAAAGGGTATATGTGATATCGGTGGGGGAGAAAAGGAAAAAAGAAAAAAAAATTTTGTTTTAGGCGCGATTTTATTCATCATCGAAAATTCGTTGTTTGTATCTGGAGAAACCGAACGAAAATTAACGTGGAAGGCAGGTAAAAAAAATACGATTCCTAACGGATAAATATTTTCCAGTAATTTAATACGTCGGTTGTAATCTTTCTCTCTCCCTCACTCTCTCTCTCTCTCTCTCTCTCTCTCTCTCTCTCTCTCTCTCTCTCTCTCTCTTTAAATGTGTGTTCCGACAGTAGCAGCATTGTGCCTCGCGGTTTCATTTGGACCCCCGCCTTTGGGAAATTATTACAAATAATATATACATATATCCGCGGATCGACGTCTGAACAAAACATTTAATTAAATTAATATTAACTTCCTTAAGGAAGGTAGGAATCTCAACGATGTAATCATAATAATGATAATAATAATAATATGAAAACTACTCTTATGAAAAATTTTAAATTAGCAAAAAAAAATTCTTCGTTTGGAATACGAGAAAAAAAGAGAGAGAGAGAGAGAGAAAACTCACCGGTTATTGTAAATGATCAATAATTTTAAAACATGAAATAAATAATAATTATTATTATTATCAATAAATAAAAACTGATAATAATAATAATAATAATTTTGACATGTATTTTTATTTAATTTATTAACATTTTATGTACATAAGTAATTTTGACAAGAATTCATAATGCATAATTTATGTAAATGATCATAACACCCTCTTTTTTTTTTTTTTTTTTTGATAGAATTCACGGGTTATGATTAAATAAAATATTTAATCTGCTGACACGTTATAAAGGTTTACATTTCGTCGTGAAATGTTTGTACTGACATTAAAACGAGGAAAACCTTTTTTTTTTTTAAAAAAATAAAACCGTCGGTGAGAAAAAAAAAGAAAAAAAAACCAACTGGTGACATTTATTATTATTATTATTATCGTTGACCTCAAAGGTTTTCCTTTTTACGTAATTCGCGTAAGAGTTTAAAAAATGAGTAATAAAAAAAAAAAATTTAAATTTTCGATGAAAATGTCAAAAGTTAAAAAATGAAAAAATTTCAGACAAAAAAAAAACGTGAGGAAATTTATGAAAGTGCGACAGAAAAAAAATCAGCGACAGCGTACAAAAAAAAATGGCGACGGTGAAATTATATTTAAAAATAAAAATAAATAAATAATCGCATGCACGCCAACGTCGTGGCACCAACACACATAACTTCTTTTCGTTACGTAATAAGGTCCGAAATGTTTTTTTTTTTAAATTTGAAATCATTAGTCACGTGATTGTCTGTCTGTCGGTTTTTCTAATAATTCTTATAATTTGGTAATTTTTTAATAATGGCGCGGATCATCTGATTTGACGCCCGAAAACTCATAATTAGGTAAAAACCAATTCGTGAGCGGTTAAATTTTTTTTTAATGATTTTTTGGAAAAGAAAAAAAAATTCTAAAAATTTAAACCTTTTTGGTTGACGACACAAAATAATTATGATGATGATGACGGAAAAGGTAATATTAAAAAAAAAAATTTTCTTTCTGGATTTCCACTTCCACGTTTCAGTTTTTTCAACCTTTTCCTCCATTTTTTATAAAATCGAATGATAAAATAAGAAGAAAATTTCATTTTCATCCATTTTTTTAAATGTTTAACTTATAAGTCATTCTTGCATTAGAATTTGTTGTGTGTGTGTGTGTTTGTATGTTTGTTGGGCGGTGCATGGCTGTCATAACATTGAAATTAATATAACATTCAATTCTTTCGTTTTTAAAACCACCACCACGTATTAGGCTCAAACACACACGAACGTGGACTCTGTTAACCGAATCATGTCATAAACGAATTTTTTTTTTCATAAGTTTTCATCCCTGAAATTAAGTAATATATATTCACTTTTTTTAATTCTCCATCATCCCATTTTCCACCATCTTTCTCATTATTCGTCTTTCTTCTCTTTTTTTTTAATAATAATTCGTTTATCATCATCATCATCTTCTTCTCTTTAACATCATCTATTCCCTCTCTCTCTCACATCTTGGAATTTTTTTCTTTTTTCGTTCCACCTCTTTTTTTTTTTTAAACTTCATTTTGAATGGCTTTATTCTTTGTCTGTCTTTTTTTTTTTTTGATAGATGATATTTTGTTTTTTAACGTGTCAGATTTTTTTTTTTATTTGAATCCATCCGTGTTTGTTACGTTTCTATGTGTTTGTTCGTATGTACGTAATCACCTTCGAACAATTTAATATTTTATTATCATCATTATTATTTTTCTTTTACCTTTTCCTCTACCTTTCTCTTTTATTATTATTATTTCTGTTTGTTATGATTTTCATATCCGTGTTGTTGTTGTTTCTTAATCGTTTCGCTTTGTTGTTTTTATATTGCGTAAAAACCTCCTTGAACTTATCGTTGATAACGTAAAAAACAATTTTATGTTTATGTTATTTTCATTCACCTTTTGAACTTTCTCGTATTGTTGACCTTTTCCCCTTTTTCCACCGGGAACGATATCATTAGTCAAAAACGACAAAATTTTTTTTGTTTTTTTTTTTTTTTTTTTTCTCCAGTGATCAAACGCACACACAATCAAAGATTTAAATCGAGAGAAGAGGAATAAAAATAAAAATTTAATGGAAAATTTTAGAAAGAGAGAAAACAAAACGTTGATTTTATTATTATTATTATTACTATTTTATTATTAAAAGAAAAAAGTGACAGGAGCCAGTTTCCGATTTTAAAATCTTATTCCAAAGTAATTTTTTTTTTTTTTTAAATTGCATTTAATAATAAAAATTTCATTTCAACATTTAAATTACACGCGTGTAAAATAATGATAATAATGATAATAATCCGCACAAGTGAGTTTAATAACGTAAAACCGCAAGAAAACAACAACAACAACAAACAATTCCTTCGAGTAATTTAATATAATTTTTATTATAAAAATAAAAAAAAAAAAAAATTTTTTTATGCGTTTTTAAAAAGTCGTTTACCATTTAGCGTATACGCACGCGCACTCACATTCTCTTATCAGTGATAAGTACGTGTATTACAAACGGTAATGAATATAATAATACTAATAAATAAATAAATAAATAAAATTAATTTTTTTTTTTTTCGTTAAGTAAATTCAGGCTGACGCACGCACTCACGCGAGCGCGTTACTCTACCTCGCGTTTGTTATCAAACTTTTGTTTGTTGTCGTTGTTGTTGTTTATCACGTGGAAAAAAATTTTTTTATGCGTTTGTTTAAATTAAAATATTTTTGTAATTAAAATGAATTTAATTGTTTTTCCCTCTCTCTCCCTTTCTCTCTCTGCATGAATCAGACTGAAATAATCGCGACGGACGTCCATTTTGTTTTTTTTTTTTTACTTCCCACGTATTCATTTATCGACGATTAGAAAATGAATAATAATAATAATAGTGTAATAAATGCATCGTGCGAACGATAACGTTATGATAATAATAATAATAATAATAATAATAATAATAATAATAATAATAATAATAATAATAATAATATTCAAACAAATTCGTTTGAAAAAAAAAAAAAAAAAAATTATCCCACGAAAACTAGCAAAGATCATTTCATTGTTGCAAATTGAAATTGAAATTTGGAATTTTTTTCCCGCCAAAATAATTTAATTTTTTTTTTTTTTAAACGGAAACGGTTGAATAATTTTTAAAAAACTTTAATTATATTTTTTTCTTTTAATAAGGATCGTGATCCTTTTAACGTCTCTCTCTCTCTCCCTCTAAGATGAAATCAAAAACCCGTGACGAAAGAAAAATAAGATTTTAACATCAACGTACCTGTACCTGAATTTTTTTTTTTTAAACTTTCAGAAACCAAAAAAAAAAAAAATTTTTTTTTAATACGAAACTTAGTAATTTGCACTAATTTATTACATCCGCCAGATTAAAAAAAAAGAAAATCTGTTGAAAATTCAAACGTAAAATTTTGGCGACATCCGCAATAAGTTTCTCATTTCCTTTTTAAATAAAAAAAAAACATGGCGGAAAATTTTTTAAAAAAAGTTTTACACAAATTCAAAAAATTTTTTTTTTTATTTTTATTATCGCCATTTTTGTTCGCCATTTTGATTCAGATAATCGATTACGTTTTTCCCCCCATTTATAATTTTTTTTTTTTTTTATTCAAAATTCCTTTTTTTTTCAGGTATGTTTTTTGTCATCGACATCTAACATTTTTTTTTTTTAATGTTTTCCATCGAAAAAAGTATAATGATAATAATAATGATAAATAATTTTTAGTACGAATTTCAGGTACTCGTTCGATATAATATTTTGTTCCAGAAAAAAATGTTCCACGTTTGGATTTTTTTTTTTTTCCTTATAATCAAAAAAAAAATTTCTAGAAATTTTTTTTTTATGCCTTGCCTCTCTTATCATTATCTATCCTCGTCTCTTATCATTAAAATTTTTATTTAAAGGGAGCCAAAAACAAAACGAAAAACTCCTCACGAAATAAAAAAAAAATTCCAGGGATTTGTTTTTTTTTTTTAATTAATTATTAATCACTGGACAATTTCAACAAGTCTTTAATTAAAATAATAATAATAATAATAATAATAAATATTTCTTTTGTTACTTTGCGTGAGTTATGAAAATATCGTTGTAAGAAAAAAAAACAAAGTAATAATAATAATAATAGGTGAGATAATGATAATTAAAAAGTTTTTCCTTTTTTTTTTGTAAAATTGTTTAATCGATTTCTTAAAACCATAATTAATTTAAGAAAAAAAAAATAATAATAATAAAAGCTCCGTTTTATTATTTTTAAGAAGGCGTCGAAAATTTCCTTCTTTTTTCAGGGACGTAAGAAGGATTATAAAAAATTTAATTCATTCTGTAAAATTAACTTTCATTTGCCACATTTTCTTTTTTTTTTTTTTTTTTTATTAAGTAAACTTAAAAATATTTTTTATTACTTTTTAAATGATTATTATTATTATTTGAAGCTAATGAAAATTGTTTTTTTTTTGCAATAATAATAATAATAATAATAATAATAATAATAATAATAATAATAATAATAATAATTTGAATTATTTTTTAAATCGCCAATAAAAAAAAAGGAAAATTGAATTAATTCCAGTCATTCATTTTTTTGTCCAGAATTTTTTTTTTTTTCGTATCATCCTCATGTTATTTTTTGAAGTTATTAAACATAAAAAGGAAATGAAAATTTCCTTATTTGGTAAAATGTTTAAAAAAATACTGGAAACATAAAATTTATAATTTTCACATCTGGAAAATTTCTCGCGTTTACACATTTATTATTAATTAAGGGATGATTTGTAAATTTAAATAAATAAATAAATAACGGTTTTTATTTATTTAATACTTTAGTGTCGATTAATACGGGGGAAAAAAATTTATTATTATTATTATTATTATTATTATTATTATTATTATTATTATTATTTAATGT
>NW_002987010.1:293404-294416 GCF_000006295.1 Pediculus humanus corporis
TTTTTTTGATTAATAATTTGTTTCAAATTGTAACAAATTGCAGAAAATTTTCCTTTTTTTTCCTCCCGATCGTTAACATTATTTTTATTTATCAGGAATCACTGATAACGAATTTCGATTAGTTCAAGGTCACAAGTTATTTTTTACTCATATCAAAACATTAATTAATAATTATTTTAATAATTAAAAAATTTTTCAACGTACATCTTTTTTTTTTATTTACTTATTTATTTTTAATCATTTAAAATTTTTTTTCATCAACATCCTCTAGCGGAATTTTCATGAATTAATAAAATTAAATAAATTTATTTTTGTGACGTATTCGTTTCGTCACGTTCGAAAATTTTTATGTACGTTCGCGATGAAAAAAAATTTTCAAATTAAAATAAAATTTTATTTATTAAAAGAATTTTAGTTTAGAAAAAAAAGAGAAAGAGGGAAATAGAGAGAGAGAGAGAGAGAGAGAGAGAGAGAGAGAGAAAGAGAGTAAAAAAAACATTTTAATACGAAATGATAAATAATATTATTAAAAATATATCTTCTTTTTATTTTTCATTTTAATTTTATACTGAATTATTATTAAATTCATCGAATGTTTTTATTATTATTATTATTATTATTAAAGTATAAACTTAATTCAAAAAATTAATTTAATTAAATTGTGAATTTTAATATAAGGAAGAACAAAAAAAAAAAAAAAAAACGAAACCCCCATTTAATTACCCCAGATTTTAATTTTTTATTTACGGGTCATTAATTACGAATAAAGGTAATAATAAAAAACATTTTATTTTATTTTTAATTAATAAAATTTATTAAAAATGAATAATTAAATATTTTACTTATTGTTACGAATCGTTAATTAATATAAAATTTCATCCATGTTATTATAAAATCGAAATTTTTTTTTTTTTTTGGGGGGGGGGGGGGCATTTAAACTAATGAAGAGTAATTAAAAGTTTTTTTTTTTTTTTAATTGTAATATTAAAATTAATTGTTTTTTTTTTATTAA
>NW_002987010.1:294698-320718 GCF_000006295.1 Pediculus humanus corporis
AAACTGTTTTGCATTTTTTCATTTAAAAAATTCTCGTACAAGATGCATTTAGCGTTCTCTATCGGGAAAAAATAAAAGTTTTTTTAACTACTGAAGTCAAGTAAAAATTGTTTTGATTGTATTTTTACTTTTAATTATTTAAAATAAAATAATAAAATTATTATATGCATTTAATAATAAAAAGTTTAATATTTTTTGTACGCTTTTATAAATTTTTAATTTAAAATTATTTAATTTAAATAAATTTTATCTTCTCAATGAATAAATCGAACAAAAATAAAATAAATATTTAAGTTGGCAGCACTATTGACAAATTGTAAATTAACAACACGTCAACAGTAAGGTTATAAACATTGTTTTTCCTGTATTATCTGTTAAATATTTCAATTTTACATAGGTGAGTTGTTAAATAAGTATTTTTATTAGTTGTTATTATCTTTTTCTGTTAATTTTAAATATATTAGTATTTTTTTCATGAATAATAAAACTTAAATTTAAGGTTAATCATTCGGTTTCATGTTAAACCGTGTCAAGCAGTCTAACGTGTTTTTTTATTTTCAGATAAAATTACAGTTTTGAAAAAATGCAAAGTTCATTATTGGTAAGTTATTAAATAAGTAATTAAGTAGTTTGTTAAATTAACAAATTAACTTAACGTATTTTGCTAAAATACAATTGTGTACTTGGTCTTCTGAAGTTAACGTTTAGGTTAGAGTTGAAATGAATAATTTTTGTTATTTTCAATTGAGTACTTTATATAAATATTGCTTTTACTATTTTTTATCTTAACGTTTGATAACAATGAATTAAATTATTAAAAATTTATATTATAATAGGTAAGTTTAGAGAGGCAAAAATTATTATGATTTCAGGAACCAACTCTGTATACAGTCAGAGGAATGTTAATTTTGGATAACGATGGAAATAGAATACTTGCAAAATATTATAATCCTAATCTTTTTCCAACTCCAAAAGAACAAAAAGCTTTTGAAAAAAATTTATTTACCAAAACTCATAGGGCAAACACAGAAATTATTATGTTGGATGGATTAACATGTGTTTACAAAAGTAATGTCGATTTGTTTTTTTATGTAATGGGAAGTTCACACGAAAATGAAGTAAGTTGTCAGTACTTAATTGATTTTTAATTAAAATAAAAAATTATAATTATTTTAAAGTTAACGATATGGTTTTTTTGTTTGCAGTTGATCTTAATGAGTGTTTTAAATTGTTTTTATGAATCAGTTAGTCAAATTTTAAGGAAAAATGTTGAAAAAAGAATTGTTTTAGATAATTTAGATATTGTCATGCTTGCCGTCGATGAAATATGTGATGGAGGGTTTGTATATGACAATAATCAAAATTTGGGCGCCTCATTTTTATTTCTTTTTAAAATTAATTTTAAAAAATTTAATAACTTTTCAGTATTATTTTGGAAGCAGATAGTACTCAAGTAGTACAAAGAGTAGCTTTAAGAACAGATGACATTCCCATTGGTGAACAAACAGTGGCTCAAGTTATTCAGTCCGCTAAGGAACAATTAAAATGGTCAATTTTAAAATGAATCCTCCGATAATTGTTATTCATAAACTCTTGCATTTTACATAATAATATATTATTTAACCTCAGTTTACAATATCAACTTATAAAATATAATTTTTACAATTTTATTTATAAATTATAATACATTCTTCTTTATGTATATTAATTATATATAAATATATATTTAAAAGTACATGTACAGAAATAATTGATTGAAATAAAAATTTTTATTCTGTACCATATTATATAAATTAAATGATTCACTTAGATATTTTATTTTAATTTAATTTCGACTAGTTTTGTGCGTTATTTCCTCACTGAAAAATGATGATAAAAAATTATAAATAAGCCACTGCAAACTCAAGGTTTTTACTTATAATTATTATTTAAATTATCAAACTACATGATATTTTATAAATTGATGAAATTTTTAAATTAATTATAATGAAATAATAGTTAACAGTATTAACAAGTGAAAATTAATAGAATGATAATTTTTTAATGTTTTTTTTTTCAAATAATACTAATTTAATTCATATATTGCATTTTCTTCTATGCAACAATTTTAAAAATAAATTGAAAATGAATTACATTTATTTTAGCGCGTAAACGTCGTGTAAAAAAAAAAATTGAAACGAGTTCTTCCGCTTCCGTCATGCAAAATATATAAAAATTTTTTCCAATTTTTTTTTGTCGAGGTAAACAATTAAAATATAATAAAATCATCGACAAATAATTCAAATTAAATTTAAATTTTTATTTATTATCAATAATGTTAATAAATAAATTAAGTACGCATAGTAGATATTGATGTGAATCAATTGATTGCAAATAAATTGAAAAATTAATAAAAAAAAAAAAAAAAAGAATTAAATAAAAGCATGTAATTTAGGTGTTTAGTTGCATTTGTTCGGTGTGAAAGAACATCCATTGATATTATTCAAAAACTATTATGTTTTTAAATACAAATAAAAACTAACATTTGATTTGAAAAAAAAAGAAAATAATTTGACTTCATGCAAAATCCCAATCGACGTTGCTTATATTAATTTCGGCCATTTTGTCTGAATTTGCTAATATTGTGTTCAAATCATCGGCGTCGGCGTCCATGGATGCACTTAATGGCATCACCGGATGAAGTAAATCACCCATAAAATTAGGATTATTACTTTTTTGTCTTAATTGTTTAAAAAAAGAATGACTCTGGAAACAAAAAGGATTAATTTAAAATTAAATTTTTTTTTTTTTTTATTTGTTTTAAGAGTTAGATAAACGTACTAATAGCTGTTGAGCACTCGGGCGAAGGCGATGATCCTTCTGTAGGCAGATGTTGGTGAATTGATGAAAACTTTCACTAAATAATCTGGTGGCTTTATGATCATTGGATGATACAATGCAATTGACAAGATTATTTTCCGATTCACTTTCTAAAAGTAAATAAAATTATTTTTATTATTGTAACTGATAAAGTTGTCATTTTGAAATTAAGTAAAAAAAAATACAACAAATACTGTGGTCATGGTAATTAAAATATACAACCATATAAAGGATATGTAGTTTGATCAATGAGTTGTGGTGCGCATCCTCTGACTTTTTCAGTTAGCATGAGAGTTGCAGGCACATCTGAGAATGGTACACACCCATTTGCCAATTCGGCTGAAGTTATTCCTAAACTATAAATGTCTGATTTTTCATTGTACCCTTCTAGCGACTGCAAAAAAATATTGAAATCAACATATTTTACTTAAATAACAATCGTTTATTCATTAATAATATTAATTTTAAAATAAACAATGATATAACCTGCTCTAGTAATTCTGGGCTAAGCCAATTTAAATTTACTGCAGCTGAGGTAGGAAAACAATGAATGCATTTTTTCCTTTTTCCACCTTCCACCATATGCACGGCATATCTAAATCCTGTTATCATTGATTTACCATTTGCTGAAACTAATATATGACTAGCTCGAATAGCTCTAAAAATTAATTTTTATTTAATTTGACTTTTAATTTTAAAGATTAAAAAAAAAATTTTTTTTGTAAAAATACAAAATGTGAGGTAAATAAACACGTACCTGTGAATAATACCTTTTTTATGTATGTACGCTAAAGCATTTAAAACATCTCGTAAAATAAAGCATATGGCTAGTTCTGGTAGTCCGACAGGAAAATGATTTGCAATCAAGTCAGTGCAAGACCCAAAACCACACAATTGAGTTACTACATAAACCGATTGATTATCCACAAAACAAAATTCATAGCTCAAGACATTATTATGTTTTAATTGTCTCATAATAATAATTTCTTTCTAAAAAATAAAAAAAATAAAATTTTAATTATACGACATCTAATCTTATCAAATAATGTAATAACTTTTTACAAATTAAAATTAATGTAATAACTTATTAATTAGTAATTTTACTGTAAGTACTAACTTGTATTTGTAAAACATCTTTATGATCAGCCTTTTCTAAATCAAATTTTTTAACAGCAACTAATGTTTTTTTTTTATGTTTTGCTAATAAAACCATTCCTATCTGACCGCAACATCGTCCCAAAAGGGAGACCACATCATAATCTTTTGGATTAGGCTCATACTTCATTTTTAAAACTAATTATTTTTTTATGTCATTCCCTCACTTAATTTCTTACAATGACAAAGCTTTGAAAATATTTTTTGATTTAAAACAAGTCGTTATTTGAATCACTCTCCTTTTGGAGTAGATATTATTAAACACGAGCAGAAGTCTTTTAATTGGACTTTTTGGCGGGCTTTTTCTAGTACTCACTTAAAAACTTTTTTTGTTTTTAAATTTAATAAAAGTTAAAGTTATACTTAATAAAATTTATTTTAGGTGAAAAATTTTTGTTTTAAAAATAATTAAAAAAAGCATTTAAACTGTATATTTAATTTTTTAGTATTAAACATATTAATTTAAACTCTGAGAAATAATTTTTCGTGGAAGTAGAAAAAATAATTCAGTGTAGACATCAGCTTTTAAAGTGAAGTGCAAAACTTTTTAAAAAAATTTAACAAATTTTCAAAGCAGGGTATGTAGTAAATTTGTTTAATTGTTTTAATATAAAATCATCAATTTATTTTTTTTTTACATAATAAAAACTATTGCATTCAGGTAAAAAAATTCTTGACTTTTTAGAAATAATATTTTTTTTACGTTTTATTTCTTACTATAAAGTTTTTTTACTTACTAGGACAAATAATCAATAGTAAATGACATAATTTTATAATATTATATTTATTTTAATTTTATATATATATATAAAATAAATGAAAGAAAAATCTTTCAGTCATGCCATAAGCAATTAAAATTAATACATAGTTTTAAAAATCAGTCTCATGCAAGATTTATACTGAATATCAACAATTATTTTAGTCAAATACACTGAATTCAAATAATTTTTCGAGTTTTTCACTAAATGAATACAAAAGTATTAAATTGAATGAAAATTTGATTCAATTGGCAATTACAAAATTACCATCAAACTACTTGTGCCTTTTTTTGGAAGATGAAGAAGAAGTTGATGCTGAATCTGCTGGAGATGATGTGTTTGAATTTTCAGCTTCCCAATTTCTTCCCAAGCTTTCCCTCATACTTAAACTGTCTCCTTCTTCATATGTATCAACATCCACCTAATAAAAAAGATTAAATTAAATTTTAAAACTTTTCATTATTTCAAAAATAAATTTAAGGTGACGACACATTACCTGAAAATTATCATTTTGAGTAAACTCGGCTGAATCTGATAAACACATTTCCCTGATTGCTTTTTTCTGTTCTTCCGTGTGTTGAGGACATTTTGAAGTTCTAGTACATATTTTTTTCGTATGCTCAGAAACGACTCCACATATTTGTGATAAAAGTGCTTTTTTATCAGCTTCTGACATATTCTCATATGATAAACTTGATACTGATGAATCATTACTTTGTCCATTATCTGAATTAGAAGAATTTCCTGCATAAAATAATTTGTTAATTTTTACAAAAATACATTTTATTTTATTCTATACTTGGCACAAGATTTGCTTTTTTTTTTCCCCCCCAAAACAACAAAAATATAATAATTTTACATCCTAATTAAAATTCTGTACATTAATTTTATATCTCGAATAAAAATATTTAATATTATATACGATTAGTATCATTATAAAATCTAAATAAAATGGAGTAATTTTCATTGATAAGTTATTTTTTCAATATCTGTTAAAAATATTCCTTGACTTTTACAAACTATTTAATTCTTAAAATTATACTTAAACATACTTTTGTAACATTAAACCTATTCGATAATTCAAAATCATAAATAAAATTTAAAATTATTAGAATAGAGCAAATTTTATATACAAATAAATTTGAACCATTATTTATCGACTTCAAAATACATTGCTTATTATTTACTGTAGGAACTTATTTTAAAATCATTCGATTAATTTACAAATACTTATTTCAAAATAGTTTTTTTTTTTTTTTCCCTTAAATTTGTACCATTTATAATTTAAAATTTTAAGACTTAAATAGTATTGTTTGCTTAGCCACATAAATTGTATTAAAATATTATTTATATCTATAAAAGAAATTAATACAATCTAATTGTGTATTATTTATAATAAATTATTTAGTATTGTACACACCATTATTTATAAAAAAAAAAAACAATAAGTTAGGAACATTTATGAAAAGAATATTTTAAAAAAATCTTGACTTTAAATAAAATTCTCACCATTTTTGTTTACTTTCACTAACTTTCCAATTTTTTTAATTGTAACTTTTTCTTTCTTCTTTGATTTTCCTTTTTTCTCATTACCAACAGTCCAATCAGCATCATCTTCGTCATCGCTTAAAGCTCCAGTTGTTTCTTTATTGGCCGTCGTTTGAATTCTTCTACTCGCTAATCTAGAACTATTCCTTCCCATTCCCATACATTTTTCTAAATGTGGAGCAAATCTAGATGCTGCTAAACTTCTATTACAACTTGGACAAATACATTCATAATTTTTTTTACCAGGAGCTTGGCCAAATATGTCCAAATCCAATGCATCTATTATTTTATATTTTTCATCATCCGATTCTCCGACAATTATTTCATGGAGTTTAGTTTTTCTTTCCATGTGAACTTCAAATACTACACCCAATATTGCATCTTCAATTATATCATCTAATAAAGTGTTTGTTGCAGATTCTAAATTTTCAGGATTACTTAAGTAATTTCTAAAATGTTTATTTATTTCTGCGACAAGTTCTTCATCCGATGGAAGACTGAGTGCCATTACCTAAACAATCACATGTAACAAAATATTATCACATACTCTTTTTAAATAACAATAATAATAAAGCATGACTGATTTATTTTTTTTTTCTTTCATTTAATATTTTATTTACCTGACAGTTTTTTTTTTTTTATCATCATCAAGTTTAATTATTATTTTTTTGATTCAACTTTAAAATTCTGTAAATTTATTAATTATTTACAAACTAATAACCTACATGACATTATTTTTTTTAATTTCTAAACTTAATCTTAATTAAAATCAAAGGATAATTATTTAACAAATTATTAAAATAAAGATAGGAATCAAGTTTTTGATGAATAAATAAATAAAAACTTTAACAACTTTACTTCGATTGTAAATTTATTTTATCATTTTTTTTGAATAGTTATTTCATTAATCTAATTAATTATTAACAATCAACGAATATTATTATTTTATTTTATTACATACTTAAATTATTAATAATTAAAAACTTTTTTAAAAAGAAAAAAAAATTTCATTGATTTTTCAAAAATATTTATTATAGCAAGTGTTTGAAAATAAATAAAGTTAGGTTAACAAATAAATTATTAACTTAATTTTTTTTTTTACAACATCAAAATAAATACTTATTTATATATATATTTTTAAAAATAAACTGAAATTTATATTTGAAATTTAATAATAATAATGTCGCTTAATTTATTAATGTACTTACGGTTAAACTAAAAAACTTTGGGGTTAAAAATCTTTGTTTATGTATTTCTGTATACGACAATAAAAAAATTTTATGAACGTGGATGTAGAATAAAAATTTTTTAAAGTCACGACGATTTTTTTCACGTCACAGTTAATTTTTTTTTGGGGGGTTTCTTTATTTAAAGATAAAGATAAAAAAAAAGAAAAAATAATAATATACAATTTTTTTAATATTCTCTCTCTCTCTCTCTCTAAAAAAAAAAAAGATTTTCTATCATAAAAAAAAGGTTGTTTTAATTATAATATTAAAGAAAATAAAATACATTAATTTTTGAATGGTTTTTTTTTTTTTTTTAAATTATAATTCGATTAGGTTTTGAAACAAAAATTTTTTTTTTTTTGGTTTACTATGCCTTCGGAAAATAGTTTTGCAAAATATTTACCATATTTGGTAATTTTTTTATGGAGTAACTTTTTTTTTTTTGCGACCGGTAATTTCATAGCCAAGGGAAAATAATTACCAGAAGTGAAAACTTATCATTTAACATAAAAAAAGGTTTACTATTTAGTATCTTATTTACAAAAATAACAAGATTTAAATTAACAGTTAAGATAATTGATTTGGTACGGTTTTCCTTAAACACAAAAAAAAAAATTTGTTTTTTTTTATATCTATTTTAAATAATTTTTGGACAATGAATCGTGACGCACGCACACGCACACACGCACACAAACTCTATTTTAAAATTATTAAAATTCTAATTAAAAACGTTTAAATTGTTTTTTATTTCTACAAATTTTTTTAGAATTTCTTTTATTACAACAAACACATCCTCCTTTCGTTCCTCCTTTTTTTCCAAACGTAAAAAGACATTGATAATTATTATTATTATTATTATTGGTGACATCCATGCATTCCACCTGTCTTATGTACATATCATCGACCATCATATCTTCTCCTCCTACAATCAACGAATTTCCAACATCGACTTCCATATCCTCGTGGAAAAAATCAACATCTTCCGGTTTTTTCTTTTTCCTTTCCGGACTCCAATCTTTATTTTTTTGTTGTACCATCATTTGCGTCATATTTATTTATTTATTTATTTCGATTTAAATAAATTATTATTATCTTATTCCTAATTTTCGAATAAATAATTTAATATATATTTTTTTTCGATAAATAAATAAAAACTTTTTTTTGTTTTGTTTAAAAAAATTTAAATAAATAATTTTATTTATTTTATCAATAACCGTTTTATCAAATCAAATATTATTATTATTTTTATAAATTATTAAAAAAAAACATATTATTTTGTTTTGTTATTATTATTAGAAATTATTTAATAATTATTATTTCATACCGTTTAATTATTATTTTTATTTAAATAATGTTTTGTTGTTCGACGGTTAGTTTTTTTTTATTATTATTATTTATATTTTAAAATTTAGACAGTTTCGTTGCAATTATAAAAAAAAAAAAAAAAAAGAAAAAAAAAGAAAAAAGAAAAGAAAAAAAAATTAAATTAAAATTTTTAAGCATGTATGTAATCATATATATCAAAATTAATAAGTTATTGTTATTGTTTACTTTTTTTTTGTTTGTTTTTGTTTGTTTTTATCACCATAGAGGTTATGTTATAGTTTAACACAACTCGCGGCAAACGAACGGTTAATTATGGTCGTCCTTATTATTATTATTATTTATTTATTGATTTTATTACTTGTAATAAAAGAATTCAATGTGGAAAGTTGAAAACTTGTAACGAATTTTATTAGATAGTTAAAATAAATTAAATTGATTATAATATTTTTCCGATACATAATAATAAAAATTGTTGCAAAGAAAACTTGAAATATTAAAAAAGTAAATCACGTAAGGAGTTGAGAGAGGGGGGAAATAAATGGGGGGGGGTGGACACAACAACATTTACAAGTAAAAGAAAACTTGTATTAAAATTTTTATTTTTTTCACGTTTAAGATTAATGGTTGTAACACCATCCAAAGTAATTTTTTTTTTTATTAATATTAACTGTCATTAGACTTCTTTTTTTTTATGTATATACCTCGTGAGGCGATCGTAAAAATAATAAAAAAATGTAAAAAAAAAAAAAAAACTCGTTTTAATATTATAATAATAATGATAATGATAATAATAAAAAAGAAAATATTGTGCAAAATTGTTGTTATAATATAATTTATGATCGTTTTAAGTTGGAGCAATAAATTATTTTAATATTAAATTTCATTAATTTTTCAACGCGAATCAAATTATTATTATATATATATATTTTTACAAGTATTTATTTTTTTTATTATTTCTAACTCGAAAATTTTTTTCTTTTTGCTTGAGTAAAAGACTGTAAAATTACGGGGGAGGGAGGGGGAAGGGGGAAATATCAAAATTTTTCTATAAAAATTTATAATTTTCCCAAAAGGGGAAATTTTTTAGCTATGCAATTTCAATACACGAAAGTATAAAAAAACGCATAAGTAAAAATTTTCCTATTGATTTTACGTACGAAAGAAATAATCGTTTTTTCTTCTGCTTTGATTAATATACTGTAACAAGATTTTAATTTTTTGTTCTTTTACAGAAGGGAAGAAAAGAGAGAAAGAAAAAACATATTTGATGAATATGAAAGACATAAAAAGAAAGAGAAGAATCATGAGAACATTTCTCGGAAGAATCCCATGGAAAAAAAAAAAAAATTTTTTTGTCGAATTCGCAAAGTCATTTTTAACTTGATTATCTTAACACGGATTTTTTTTTTTTTTTTTTTTTTTTTTACAAAGTCATTCTAATTTTTAACATGAGCATGATGTCTCTTTCAAGAACTTGGACTAAAAAAAAAAAAAAAATTCAGGTACAAAATATTTATTTAAATTTATGTTTGACTTAAGGGAAAAACAAAACTTTTTATAAAAATAATTTTAATAACAAACAGTAGTCTGTTACGTTAGTAAAATTAGCAACCATTTGTGTGTATAAAACCTGACACATCTTTAAAAATCAATTTTTTATTTTTTTCTTTTAAATTTTTCTTGTCCGAGACTTCATCATCATCATCATCATCATCATGGTTTGTACTATTTTAAACTTGAAACCTGTCGACCGTGAATGCCACATACGTCTATTTTACCACATTTATTATTTTTACCACCACTCATAACTTACACTCTTTTTTTTAAGGAGGTTTACGCCTAAAAATTTTTATTATTTCAACATATATATAAATAACAAATAAATTTTCTTTTGTTTCCTTAACAGCATTTATAACTCAAAAAAACATTTTACCTTTTTTTTTTTTAAAACATTTGAAATGTTAATAAATAAATTAAATTTATTAAACACTTCCCCCCTCCCCCCCTCTCGAGATCCTTAAAAAACAAATAAATTTTTCTATGGCGAAATAAAAATAAATTTTTTTTTTTTTTACGATCTGAAAATGTCGTAAATGTCGTAATTTAAAACAACAACAACAACAACATTATTAACAAACAGGCTTACGATAATTGTACGAAATTGTTTTTTTTTTTTTTTTTTTTTCGGAAAATTAAAAAACAAAAAAAAAAACAAATAAATAAATATGGAGGCATTTAAAATTTAAATGTCTCCGTATTTTTTTTTTTTTTTGTACCCCCGTAACACCTGTGATAATTTTAACGAATACGGTTCCATAACAATTATTATTATTATTAGTTTTTTTTTCATTCATTAACATAAAAATTATTTAATTAATCAAAATAATAATAATTAATAATTAATTATTTTAAAAAATTCTCATTCGAAAAGTTTTTTTTTTTTCTTATCATTGATTTTAATTGAATTCCCTGATATAATTTCCGATGGTTTCCCCATGTATATTTCAACATGTCGATTAGACAGTAATAAAAAATAATAATTTTAAATCATAAAAACAAAAGAAACAAGATGAAATTTTATGTATTAATAATAAATAAATTTAAAAATCGTTGCGGAACCGTTAAAACAAAAAAAAAAAAAAAAAAGGAAACAGGTAAAAAGTAATAAAATAAAATAAAAAAAAAGGCGAGAGATTCAGGTTCATAAATTCGAATAAATGGCAACCTTTTAAATTTAATTAAATAACAACCAATACGACGTGATGATAATGATGATGATGATGATTTCGTTTGTTCAAGTCGATAAAGTTCAAATTGTTTACCAACGATGTGTAATAATTATATTTTTGTTACATCAAATTAATTAAATCAGGTGTGAATAAATGACTTATTATTAGCAGAAGACTTTTTTTTTTTTAAATTTATAATATAAACGTGTAAATATTTATTTTCGTGTTTTTGTTTGTTTGTTTGTTGCCGTGTTGATTTTTCTTACTTTAAATGAAAGGATTCGATACGTTTTTATTTGTTCTCATTTAAACAACAACAACCACAACATTTAAAAAGAAAAGTTTTACGTTTTTACCTTCGGTTGATAGTTCAACTTACTATTATTATTATTATTATTTAAATTATTACCTTAAACAAAATGGCTCGTTATTATTTGAACGGTTTTTAAATTAATAATAATTATTGATATGATGATTAAGTTAAAAAAAAAAAAAAATTATTGTTTTCGTTTGATATCTTTTTTTTTTTTATGTTTTAACATAACTTAATATAACGAGTTTTTTGACTTTGAATCGATCAATCGATCAATCGACCGATCGATCGATCGATCCACTCTTTTTTTGCAACTACGTAACGTTTAACGTCACTTGTGTCCGATTTATTATTATTATTATTACCGTGATTTTGCACTTTTTGAATTATTAATCGGTTTAACGATATCGAAACAAACAACAACAACCGCAACAACAACAACAACGATGCCGATGTTTTTATCTCTATTACAAAAAAATTAAGAGACGCCGAGTGATTTTCTTCTTTTTTTTTGCTCCCGTTCAGATTATTATACTCGTTACAATTATTATTATTATTATTTTTCTTAGCATTTAATCGATTGTTCTGTTTGTTTCGATGAGTCCGGTTTATCGATGTCGCAATTACGAATAAATTTTTAAATCGTGTTGCAAAACGTGGTAGGTATCTATCACTTTGCAAAAGAGAGAGAGAGAGAGAGAGAGAGAGAGTAATCATCATTATCGTGTCACGATCGTTTGATTGTTTTATTATTTTTTCCAAAGACGACTTTCTTCTCCCATCATAATTTTTTTTTTTTTTTTTGGCTGTTTCAGATGTTTCGTATTGGAAGAGAGGAAAAAAAAATTTTTTTTTTTTGTCATCAGCCACGTTTAAATTAAAACATTCGAAATTAAAAAAATTTCACTTGAAGTTTCTTAACCAGGTGATGACTTATTACTTCCGGAAATGGAATTAAATGACGTAACACTCACGAATGATAATAAAGAGATAAATTATTCGGAAGTAGATGATGGAACTTCGGAAAAGATGATAATAAACATAATTAATCAATTATTGGACGAATGTAATTATAAGTTATCACGTTACAATTTCGTTCGTCATGAAAAAAAAAAAAAACGTGGCACTAAGGAAAAGTTTTTATAACTGTTTATTCAATTACCGACAGGAAAAAAAAAAATAAAAGAAAAAATTTGTTCAGAAAAAAGAAGAAAATCGGCATCATCGGTTTTATGTCTGTCAGTGCCTTGTTAACGCCTCCGAGGTAAATTTTTTTTTTTTTTTCAAAAGAAGTCATTTCAAAACTTTTTTCTTCTCTCTCTCTTTTTCTCTCTCTTTATTTATACCTTTTTTTTTATACGGACACGTCAGATGAAGTCGGAGAAAAGGTAAAAAAAAAAAAAAAGAAAGAAGAAGAAAAAAAAAAGGTTTCTTAAGGTAACAGACAACGATTGACGAAATAAGACGAGCGGTAAGGGTCGTAAAAATGAACCATTTACATAATAGTTTAAAAAAAAAAGTTCGCAGGTTTGTTTTACACCCCGTCCCCCGCTTCCCCATCCCCCTTCCCTTCTCTTCTTTGCCCTTTGAAAACCGGCGCCAACATCTTGGAAAAGATGATGATGATGAAAATTGCGTTTCAAATTGTAATTAAAATTTGCACTTCCTTTATACACATCCGTCCCGCCTTCTTTTGTTCTTTTCTTTTCTTTCCTTTTTATAGATCTTCTCGCAGGTTTTTTCTTCTTCTTCTTTACTTTACCCGAAATTGTATTAATTCTGTCGGACGTATCAATAGGGTTACAATTTTCTTGTCCTTTTTTTTTTTTTACCTGAATTTCTTTTTGTTGTTGTTGTTGTTGTCTCTTAAAAATTTGTTTATCCGTGTCTTGAATTATTTATTTAATGTTTCTTTATTGTAATTATTTATAAAAATCACGCTGTGTTAATCTTCTTCTTCTTTTAAAATGTCATCATTTGTGTCGTCGAATCCCCCCTTTTTTGATCAAAGAGTTGAGAAAAAAAGAAAAGTGGATCTCGAAGGGATTAAGAAAAATTTCTTTATGGCGGCGCGTCGATTCTTTACGTAATTTCCGGTCGTTCGTAATAAAATATTTGTGCTGCGTCACAAATAATAATAATAATAATAATAATTTATAGATTTATTTCAATACGAAACCTGTTGTTATCTTCGTTTTTTTGGCACATTCGAAAGAGTCGCCACTGACCGACTCACGACCTTTTTTTTTTTTTTTGCAAAATTTATTACGTTTCAAATTAGATTCGGTGTAATAATGTTTAAAAAAAAAGCAGAAGAAACAAAAAAAACAATGTATTTTGCACTTGCATAACATTTCAAATTAGAGCACAAATAATAAGTTTAAAAAAAAGAAAAAATAAATAAAAAAAAAAGGGAGAAAAAAACAAAAATGGGCCGTTAAAATTCGTTTCGGCAATGCTTTGATTCGTTTCGACCCCTAAAAAAAAAAAAAAAAATTTTTTTTTTTCTTGTGTGTGTGGTCGTAAAGTAAACCTGGTTGACTTTTATAGTTTCTTACAAACAAAAAATAAAACGGTTAAATATCACCTTTTAATAAGGTGGCGTTAATCGAAAAAATCTTTATCTGGGGTGCAGAAAACCTTTCTTTTTTTTTTTTAATTTTTCCGACTCGCGCCATTTTTTACCCAATTTTTTGTTTTTTTTTTTTTATTTTGTGTGTCAAAAAAAAAGATAAAAGGATTGAATCATTTGTTATTTTTATTTCTTGTTTGTTTTGATTTTAAATCATTTAAAATTTTTTATGGATTGTTTGTCTCTTAACTAATTGTTTATTGCCCCCCTTTTTTTGCCTCTTCTCTCTCTCGATAAAAAATGATTTTTTAAAAGTTTTGACAGGAAAAATCATTTTTTATATACGAGAATAATCGTTCGGTTGTTGTTTTTTTTAAAAAAACGTACCTTTTTCTCTCATTATTGATTTAATATCATTATTATTTTCGTTAAGGTTTTATTTACGAATTGAAATTTAAATTTTTTTAATGTAAATCTTGTACAAGTTTCGATTCGAAAAAAAAGTAAATAAAAACGAAGGTTTTTTTTTTAAACTTAATATGACGTCACGAGTAGTTTGGCCGCCCCGTTGGAAAAAAAAAAAAAAACGGAAAAGAAATTTTTTTTTTTTTTTTTTTCGTTTGTTTAAAATGATTACAGTAATAAAGAGTGGAGTTCTGCACTAATGACTACCAAAAGCCGAAGAATCCCCGCGTACAAGCGGAATAATTACAAGTTACGACCGAAATCAACCTCGGAGCGGAATAACGTAAAAATTAGGCCCAAAAAAGTTAAAAAAAAAAAAAAAAATTTTTTTATATATATATAAAAAAAACCTCAAAATCATTGTAACCTTTTTTGTAGTAAAAAAAAAAAAAAAAAAAAAGCCTTCAACCCCGCCCAGTGGCGCCGACGAAGCCTCAAGCGGTAAAACTAAGAAACATCAACCCTCCCTCATTACCTCGTACCTAATTTTTTTTTTTTTTTGCGTTTTTTTTAAAATGAAATTTTTTTTTGTTTTTTCTCCCCCTCCCCTCCCCTCCTCATTCGTACCTTGATTCAACAGAGCCCTCTCCTCCTAAAAATCAATAAAAAATTTTGTTATCATCAAATCGTACCTCGAATTATATTTTATCACTGCGGTATTATATTTTTACTATTTAAAATAAAATAAATACTTTAATGATAAGGTTTTTTATTATTATTATTATTATCAATATTTTTTTTGTTAAGGTAGTTAAGGTTTAAAAAAGAAAGAAAAATAAACGAGTCAAAAAGTACACGTCAAAAAAATTTTTTTTTTTTTTTTAAACTGAAAGGTTTGACTTTAGGGGTGATTAAATATTTTTTTTAAAAAAAAAGGTTTCATTCAAATGAATTCAGGTACGATATAATAAATATTTTATTTAATTTTGTAGACCCCTGTCCATAGTTTACTTGATCTATATCCTTTAGGCAAAGAAATTTGTAGTTTTCGTTTCGTTTTTTTTTTTTTTTTTCAAAAAAATGCTTTAGGGCAGTTAATTAAACACGAAATTTTTTCTTTTTTTAAAATAAAAACTGAAAAACCTTTTTTTTTTTTTCTTCTCTTACCAGATGATGACATTAATTACACAATCGCCTTTGGACAATTGAACGCGTCCTTGGAGAGGGGGAGAGGAAGAGAGAGAGAGAGAGAGGAGGAGGAGGAAGAGCTATAAAAGAAAACAAAGAAAACAAATTAAGCAATGATCATCCATCGTTATTTATATTCTTACGATTCAGGTAAAGGACAATTTTTTTTATTTTTTTATTGCAAATTTAATAATAATAATAATAATAATAATAATAATAATAATAATAATAATAATAATAATAATAATAATAATAATAATAATAATAATGGAGACGAATCGAAGAAGGCGGTGAAATTTTAATTTATTTTTATGCTCGAACGATTTTTCACGTTTTCTCGAATCGATACCTTAAATTATTATTTCTTAAACTTTTTCCTTTTAAAGTGTGAAATTTTTATTAAAAAAAAAAAAAGGTTCGGTTTATTTTTTTCTCGGGGAAGAGGGGGGAGAGGGAGATTTAATTAATTTTTCAGCGATTTTTAACTATAAAAATTTTAAGGGTACGATGGGGGTGTGTTTTCTTACCCGTTTTTTTTAAAGGGTGTTTTTTTAGAAAAAAATCGACTCCTGATTAATTATACATTTTGTTTTTTAAAATAAAATATGGAGTATTGATATTTATTTACTCTATGACAGTTGCGAAAACTTTTGTTAAATTAATGATTTTTAATACTCGTCATAAATTTTCACTTCCGTTTTATGTTTTGTTTCCTTTTCTGGAAGGTTTAAAATATTTTTATTTCCAAAAAAAAAAAAAAATTTTGAATGAAAATTATTCGTTATGTTTCCGTTTTGATTGATCGAACAGAGGAAGACTTCCGGTTTGTTGAATTTAAACGATAAAAGAGGAAATCGATGAAGGTTTTACATATCGCAACTGTTATATATATTTTATTTTATTTAAAATGGCGGATCGTGTCGGTTTAGAAAATAATTAAATATTTCATTTTGTTTGATTTTACACCCCTTCCCCCCAAAAAAAAAAATTAAATTAAATACTCGGGGAAGTGGCGGGAGGGAGAGAAAATCGTTTTTGATTTCGTGTCAATAAGATTTTTATAAAAATTTTATTTATTTATTTATTTTTATTTTGAGGATAATCAGTGCATGACCGATAAACATTATTCGGCATATTAGAAATTTAAATTTTTTTTTCGCATTGCTTTGCTTGCTACGGTCCTGCATCGTTTTTTATTATTAAAAAAATTTTTTTTTTTTTTTTTTACGTCATCATTCACATAAACGTTTATGCGTGCGCGCATTTTAGTTTTTTTTTATAAATTTTTATAACATGTAAACGCGATGTTTTCATGCGTTTCAACACAGTCGACAAACACAAACACAAACACATTTGACCTTACAATTGTCGTATTGACACAAAACACTGAATTCAAATAAGCAAAAAAAAAAAAAAAACAAAAATGATGGTTACAACAATTGTATATGCCATTGTTAAACACACGATGATGATGATGATGATAAATTTAAAATCATGGAAACGTGAAAGAGGACATTAAAATGTCTCCTCGAGTGTAAAAAATAAATAAATAAAAATTATTATTATTATTAATATCAATTTAAATACTCTATGGAAACGAATGCGAAAAGGAAAATGTGTGGTTATAAAGACGTAAAAAGGTCGTGGAAAAAGGAGAAAAAAAAATTAAAAGGATTTAATAAAACGCGAATAAATCCAATTGGTATTATCATGAATTTTTTTTTTTTCAATGTTGGCAACGAGAAAAAAATCGAACGATTTGATTTCCTCCATATTTTTTTTTAAAAGTAAAAACAAGTGTTATTTAATTAACGATTCATTTACAATAAAAAAAATTTATTACCATTTTTGAGGGAGGGAGGGAGTGATAATGAGAGAGTAATATCAATTTGATAACAAAACACGTGACGCGGTAATGGATGAGAGGGAGGCGTGGAGGAGTGGGGAGGAGGTAGGGGAAAGGAGGGAGAAATACAAATCCGAAGGGAAAAACCAAATTGAAAAGTTTTTCTTTTTGTTTTCTCGTCTAAGGGTTAAAAAAAAATATATAAATTAAATTTATAAAGTCATTAAACATAAATAATAATAATAATAATAATAATAATAATAATAATAATAGTTACATTTTGCATCGAAATCGTTAATAAAAAAAAAAAAAAAGGAAAATTTTTTTTTATTAGACTATATAATTAAAACTATTTTTTGTCGAAATAATATTTATGTGCTATAAATAATGGTAGCATAAATCAATTTTTTTTTTGTAATGTTTTTTACCTGATACGTACAAAAGGGAATTCAATATCGTCGTAATCATACCAAAAAAAAGCAGAAGAAAACAAAAAAAAAAAATTGGGATTTATGTTTAAGTAGGTTTTAATAAAACGGAAAATTCTTTACTACCTTGACCATTAAAAAAAAAAATAATAATAATAATATTTTGTCACTGACATAAAATTTTCAAGGTCGTTTTTTCTTTTTTTATTATTAACCTAATCATTTATTATCCCGAAGTAAAAAAAAAAAAAAAAAAAAAAAAAATTAAACAACGTTAGTACGTGTAAATTCAAAAAATTTCTGGATGGGCGGGAAAATCTAAGGAAAGGCGTGAGCATCCATATTCAGATCCGGATTTACTTGGAATTATTGATGTTACAAAATTACAGGGGACTCGATTTTTTTTTTTTTCGAGATGATTTTAAATCTCAGATGATGATGATGATGATGATGATCATTCCGAAAGTCTGTGGGAGTATTAAAAGGAATAAAAACCTGATGGGTCAAAGCTCTTCTTGGTAGTAAATAACAAAAAAAAAATTTTAGTAGAGCGATTGTACAGACGCCATAGATTTTATTATTATTAAATGATATAAATTTTACCTGATTTTCTTTTTTCTTTAATCGGTTATTTTTTGGGGGGTTAAGATTGTTGATGATGATGATGGCGACGGTAGGGATGATGATGTTGATGGCGATTCGGTCTTACTCGTTTTAATATCAAAATTTTCGCGGTTTTTTTGTTTTGCGTGTCGATTAGAAGAAAATTTCGAAACCGGTTTTTCTTTTTTTTCTTTCTTTCTTTGAATACAATTGACTAAATTTGATTAAAAATCCTTGGAGGCTGATGAAAACGTGAATAATATTTGCCGTTAAAAAAAAAAAAATTCAATCGATTTATCATATGATGGATGTAGTGACAGACCATTGTTGGCAATACCTTTGGCTAAATTACTTAAGATTCACGTATAAAAAATTTTCCAAGGTTTTCACGTGTGCGTGTGCACGTGCGCGCTCCTCAATTTTATTATTATTATTATTACACTCACTTTCGGGTATCGATCGGTGAATCATTTTTATAAAAAAAAATTGATTTTGATTATGACGCCGATGTTGAAGTTCGTAATTATTTTTATCAAATTATTAATATACGTCGGATTAATTTTTATATATTGATTATCGATCGATTTATCGATTATCGATATTGATTTATGTTAATATTACGATTTTAAATTCGCCTCGTTTGAATTAATTAATTAATTAATTAATTACTCTGATTTTTCCGGTGTTGAATGATTACTTTTTTTAGAGTTCAAGGTTTATTATTAGGTCATTAAAACAATAACAAAAAAAAATTTCTTTTTTTTTTTGGTACGTGCCTGATTTTTTTTTGCTTTTATTATTATTATTATTATTATTTTATCGGATTTAATTTTTTTTTTTTGTAAATTGTTTTTTAAAAGCGTTTTTTTGTTTGGAATCGTTATATTAATTATTACGAGGAATTAATTAATAATTTTTTTTTTTTAATGGATTCCACGCCATTTTATTTAAGTAGTAAAGGAAATAATTTTTCAAACGGGGGGAGGGAAGGAGGGGAAATCTTTTTATTTAAGTTTAAAAAAAAAAAACAAAGAAAATGTTAACGATTTCGTTTTATTTGTTTTAATGAAAAAATTTAATTGAAAAGGGATAAATAGGGATGATTTAAAAGGGATTAAAGGGGAGGGTTGAGATGAAAATTAAGTGTGACAGATATTATCGACGATGTTGTTCGATGATGTTCGATGATGTTCTTATAGAATTTATTATTATTATTATTACGATAAGAATAAGTTAAATGATTATCGTGTTTTTTTTATCTAAGGCCCCGGACGTTTTAGAATTTTTAATATAACAAAAAAAAAAAAATGAAAACACTCAACAAATTTGTTTTTTTCAACCCGAAAGCCTCAATTATCATCGCTTCGAGGCGAAAAAAAAAATGAGTAACAAATCGTAACTCTTGTATAAATATTTACAATTTTTTTTTTTTTAATAAACGTGATGGATTTGTGTCTATTGTTACGTCCATTTTTTTTTTTTTTTTAAAGTTTTACAGATGTTTCAGTCAACTGATTTCATCCGGGAAATAAAAATTAACAATTTAAAACACAAATGTTAAAAAAAATTTTCTTATACCTTCATTTAAAATTTAACAACTTAATTAATAATTTAATTTATGATTGATATGAAATGTCACACAAACATGCACAACAAAAAAAGAAAAACCGCGCTTACGTATTTTAATGAATTCAAATTTTTTTTTCGCCCATTCATTTTTTTTCTCGGATTTTTAACGAACTTTTTACGGTAAAAAAAAATAATAATAATAATTCAACGAATCTGGAATGAAAAAAAAAATAACTGAATTTTGTATATTTTATTTTTTCTTTTTTTTTGTTTTGAATTTTACCTTTCGAGCGTGGAAAATATGACGATAAATGTGAATTCGACCCGCAGCAACCCCTTTGGATATTTTACGGTTCGAACGTGACGCAGATTTTGTCACCATTAAATAAATTTCATTGGTTGAAATTTTCTTTAAATTTTCATTCGCCAATCAAATTTTTTTATTGATCCAAACGTTAGCCAATCAAAATTAAATAATTAATTTTTATTACGTCTTTCAATATGGCAAACATGAGTTTTAAAACCAAAAATTATTGTTTTTTTGTTTTAATTATAAAAAGAACCCGAACTTTTCGTTATTTTATAACAACAGTTAATAATTTTATATTTTTCGATCGTGAAAAAATTTTTTACATAACCTAAACATAAATAAAAAAATTAATAATTGATATTAATTTTTTTTTAAATGATGGCTTTAAACAAATGCTAAAAACAAAAATGTAATGGGTTATTAACGATAATAAAACAACGGATATTTAAAAAAATAACTTTTTTTTTAAAATGAATTTAATAACGTTAGTTATTTCAATATGCAACTTAGTCTTTTTGTAAATATTTACTTTGAAAAAATTTCAATTCCCGCCTACCTGTAGCAGTCGGTAACTAGCGGGCGGTTTTTGAACTAAGCGATAATAGCGAAACTATCGGTTACCTTGGAAAGTAAAAAATTATAGACATTACGTCCACTTAAGTTGTTATGTACCTCGCCATTAAGATACCAAGTTCGGCTTAGATAGGACATTGTATTAAACGGATAATCGGTTCATAATGATTTGTTGTTATTAGTACACAAATAATAATAATAATAATCATAGTTTAGTAGTAGTAGTAGTAGTAGTAGTGTAGTAATAACTGCTGTTAATCGTAACAATTACTATTAAAATAATAATAACAACAACAAACAACAACAATAAAAAAAAAAGTGCATATAATTTTTTCGTTTCGTTTTTTTTCGTTTTTCGTTTTTTTTTTACGCGCGTGTTTGTATTGTGGAAAAACCTTTCGCGATAAATAGACAACGCGTTAAATGAAACAAAATCGTAAATCGTTACAAAAAGAAATTTTTTTTTTTAAAAAAAGTTACCGGAAATAATATCAATTCGCGCATCGGAACGGAAGATCTACAACCATATCAATCTTTAATTGTTAAAAGTTAAATTTAAAAAAAATATGAGAAAAAACGGTTCGGAACTTGAATCGATCCGGTAAAAATCAGGTACGATTTCTCCATCGATCGATCGATCAATCGATCGTTTTAAATAAAACGATAAAAATTTAACGTAATCTCCGACGCTACGACTTTATATAAAAAAAAAAATTTAATATAATAAAAAGTGTCAAAAAAAATTTTGTTATAAATAATTCGGATTTAACAATAATAATAATAACAACAACGCAATTAAGTTCGCATGTGTATTATTGATGTGTTTATGTTTGTGTTGGTACTTAAATAAATATCGATACGATATTAATGATAATAATAATATAAACAAAAAAATCACGTGTTTTTATTTATTTATATATATTAAAGTGAAATTATTATTATTATTATGCGCGTAAAAAAACCATTTTTTGTATTTATTTCGCGCACGATCCTAATGCTCAAAAAGTGATTTTATCATCATTATTATTATTTATTATTTATTAATTTATTTATTTCGTCGGAAAAATAACATAAATAAAAACGCGAAGTGAATTTTGTGCGAAAGTGATAAGAATTTAAATTCGGATTTATTATATATATATTTATATATGATTGTTGTGATGATGATGATGATGATGATGATAGTTAAATATACAATAACGCCGGAAAAATAAATTATTATTATTATTATTTATCAAAAGGATTATTATCATCAACAACAAACGTTGGAACAAATTTTTTTCATCCGGGTAAATATCAAATTTTATTTATTATTATTATTATTATTAAAAATTACGGTGATAGATAAATTAATAAATAAATAAATCTTATGTATGTATTGATAACGTCGCGATGATAATAATAATAATATTCGATTAATAATTTAAAAGCTGAAAATGTAGAAAATTAAAAAAAATGTTTTTGGCTTTTATTATAATAATAATAATAATATTTTTTTATTAACGAAGGAGAAAAATATGATGATGATAATAATAATAACAATAGCGACTACGATGATGATGATGATGATGATGCGTGAAGGTTATCGAATTTAAAATTTTGATAACGACAATACCGTGAAAAAAAAATGAAAATTTGTGAAAATCGTTGATCCGAACCCGATCCGTTTGTTTTTGTTCAGACATTTTTTTTTTCCGTACGTATGCGGCGTATCATGTCATATTATTATTAATATTATTATTATTATTATTATTATTATTATTAATTAATTTTTCACTCCGACTGTAAATTATTTATAATTTTTATAATTTTTTTTTATATGAAACGAGTGGAAACGTGCGAAAAAAAAATTTTATTTATTTATTTATATATATAAAAATTCGTTTGTGAATTTTTTTTTTGTAATTCGAGTAATAATTTTTTTTTTCACAAAGTAATTCGACCTTTGCGAAGAATCTTTCAATTATTTCTTTTCTTTTCTTTTCTTTCTTTATACTCTCGCAAGAAGAAGATACAATGCTTCGAATAATAATAATAATAATAATAATAATAATAATAAAATTTTGTCTTGTGAAAATGGAAGGTTCGAATTTCTCAAAAAATTTCGTGTTCGTTTCGAATTTTTACGTTATTAAAAGTTTATTAAAAAAAAAAAAAAACATTTTTAATAATAAATATTTTATTAATAAAATACATAAAAATATAATTTTTATTAATTTAGGGGGGGGAGGAGGAGGGGGAAGGGAGTTAAAAAATAATTCGGGGATAGTTCGTTACTATAAAAGTCAAAAAAAAAAGTTTTTTTGTTTTGTTTTAAATTTTTGTTTCTTTTTACGTCGTTAAATTTTATTTTTTATTTTGCGATACATAATGTTACTTTTTATTATTATTATTATTTGTCGACCGTTACAAACGAAAATCAAACAAACAAACAAACAAACAAATTTAAAAGATTTTACAATTTGAAAAAAAATTAATTTTCCGTACGGTAAATGCGTTAAATTATTTTTTTACAATAATTTTAATTTTTACCAACATAAAAAAAAAAATTTACGACAACAAACAACAACCACAACAGTAACAACAACAACAACGACAACTACAGCAGTAACAACAAATAAAATTATTTTAAAAAATAATATCGTGTATGATTAAGAGAAAAGTTTTTTTTATTATTTTTATTTGTACATTTAGCGTGAGATTAAATCTTTAAAGTTTTTCTCTACCCACGTTAAAACTTTTTCCTCCTCCTTCTCCCCCCCACGCCTCCCCAAAAATAATAAAAATTAAAAAAAAAAACGTTCGAATTGTGTGCTCTTTTTTTTCCCTGATTTTTACCTCAAAATTTTTTTTTTTTTACATAGAATTCATTTGAATACATTAAATGTAGCGATTAACTAACTTAACTATAGCTTCTAACATACGCTCTATAACTATTTTTTTTAATTTATAGCGCTATAAATAGATATTTTAAATCTTTAACGAGATGATTTTAAAAAAATTGTAACGTTCGGATGCGTTCGTTATCTATAAATTTGTTGTTCGAACAGAATCCGACGGTTAATTGACTTATCACGTTTTAAAACGAAAATCATAATTAAAAATTATTTTTTCTAAATTATTTTTTTAAAATTGGTTTGTTTGTTCAGGGGGGAGGAGGAGGAGGGGGTGGGAAGAGAAATTCGTGATGATAACCTCCCGTCGTGTTTTTTTTTTGCCATTCATACATAATATATATTTAAAAAAAAAAGAAAATTTTTAGTTTTTTTTTTTTCGGGCGTTTATAAATAAATAAATTTTTAATATCAATATTGATAATAATAATAATAATAATAATAATGATGATGATAAAACAAACAATTGTGAAAATAAAAAAAAAATATTTATTAATAAAATAATAATAATAATCGATTCACGGTTTGGAGTGGCGATAGTGTATATTCCTTTTCTCCCCGGGTGTAAATAAGAACAATAAAACAAAAAGCCAAATGGGGGGGTTTGTGGAAAATGTGAGAGAGAGAGAGGGGGGAGTAGGAAAGCACACGCTGTGTAAATATTGTTGGCGTGTGTTTTATAGGCGGGAATAAAAAATTTCATTTCGGTGTGAACTATTGGTTATCATTAATACAAACGAAAACAGGGTAAAAAAAAAAAAGAAAAACATTTGGCAAAAGGTTTTTCCACAATAAAACTATCCTTTCTCTCTCTCTCTCTCGAAAAAAAATCAATTTTTTTTTACCCCACGGGTAGAGAAAGAGAGAAAGAGAGAGAGAGAGAATAAAAAAAAAAAGTTTTAATAAAATAAAAAATAGCGAAGAGAATTTAAAAAAGAATTTACAACAATTAGAGGCGTACAATTAACCCGCCATTTAAAAACCATTAAACTAAATATGTACGATAAAATTTAATGGAGATTATGGCAATATATACGTGAATAAAAAAAAAAAAAAGAAAGAAAAATCATTTACGATTGTGTATATTTATATATACATACACAAAACGCGAAAGAACACATACGCACGCACGCACACGCACACTCACGCACACGATATTCTTTTTTTTTTTATTATTATTATTTTTACGGTCGTTTATTGTAAATAAATAAATAAATAAATGATATAACGCGACCAACATCATTTGATTTTATTAATTTATATATGTGTACGCGTACATACGCACACGCACGCACATGCTGCGTACATGCGAGAACGCACAAATTCACAACCACATACCAGAACGGCTTTCTTGAATATAAAAAAAAAAAAATGATTTTACCGTCGGTTCTCAACCTCGATGAAAATAATAATAATAATTATTATTATTATTATTACTACTCACCACTTATTTTTTTCTTTTATTAATCAATAAATATTATTTATCATTATTCGCCACCATATTTAATACACGTTATATGTACATAATATTAATAACATTTTGAAAGGACGATTAATAAGACGGTGCCGTAAAAAAAAAAAAAAAAAACGCAAAAAAAAAAAATTAATTTCACCGTTACCGTCATACCGTCGTTATTATTATTATTTAATAATAAATTAACCGGAGATTATTATTACGTAATAATTATATTAATAATAATAATAATGATAATTTA